>NC_056745.1:534543862-534771677 GCF_019279795.1 Protopterus annectens | reverse complement strand
TCACAATTACCCAGTAAATTTTTCCTTTGTGTGTAGGCAGCAAACACAGCCTCCTAGATGTAAGAGACATTCTGATACGCCTTTTCAGGGTACCAGAGATTCTTTTAGTGTTCTTTTCCAGAAAAATCTGCCTCAAGTTGATGATTAAACCACATTTGATCTTTGGCCTAATTCCTCTTCCCTCAGACCAAGTGTCCTTTACCAGTTTGGCAGTGAATCCCAATATTCTTTGAGTGCTTTCAATTTTTCAAAATGGTTACTTCGTGTTATGGAAGTCCCATCCTTTGCAAGCTTTCCCCAACCTCCCCATTGCGGACTTCCTCAGTTGTATTTGCAAAGGGGTATTTGGCAGGGTTATCCTGTCTTCCTTCGATTTGCAAGACCTTTTGGTGCAAGGAACCATTTAACATGTCCTGCCCTCTCAGCAGGGCAAAGGGCTTTATTCTAGAATGCTTCTGGTACCTAGGAAGAGGGATCTTGGAAGCCCATTCGGGATCTCTCCTTTCTCATCAACTTTCTAAAAGTTCCATCATTACAAGATTTGTCAATGCAGCCACCCCCACCCCCCAGTGTACTTCCTCGGGCTTTCTTGGTGTCTCCAGATCTGAAGGATTTCTAACATCACAGTCCTACTTGCCATGTCTAAGAATTGTTTACATTTTTCTGTTTCGTCCTTATATTATCAGTTCTCTGCTTTGCCTTTTGGCCTATCTTAAGTTCTGAGTCTTTACCAAATGTCTGGCGTGGTGGTGGTCTTCTGCAGACCTTGGGGAGTGCATATTTTCCCGTATTTGGATGACAACCTGCTTCAAGCCCTATCTCAACAGCAGAATGTAGATCATACTGTGCTTCTGCTGCATAGTATGGGATTCACTTTAAATTTCAAATTCTTTTCTCTCTTCTTTTTGTGGGTTGCAGGATTCGTACCTTGCCAGTGCTTGGTTTTCCTCTTCCCAAGGCTGTTTCTTTCGCAGTTTGTTTCCATTTTCCTTTTTTTCAGGTGGTGCCAGCAAGAGAATTTGAGTTCTGGGGTGCATGGCATCCAGCATTCTTACAATCCTATTTGCCAGACCTCCACGTAAGGAGTTTCTGGGGCATCTCAAAACTGGTGTCAACACTGCCATCTTCTAGACTTTCTCATCACGGTCTGTGCCTTGCCTCAAACTTGAGTTCATGTAATGGACTCGTCAGATTTTCTGAATTCCCAGCCTGCCTTTCTAGGCTCCTCTTCCCCATTCACTACCGGTATGCAGATGCTTCGGTTCAGGGTTGGGGGAGAGTCTTCAGTGGCATAAAGGTTCGGGGAGTTTGGACTTCTCAGCAACTGGGCAGATCATTTCAACATCAAAAAGAGACGAAGGCTCTGATTTTTGGCTTTTAATGCTTTGCATTCCCTTTAGGTCATAGTTCCTTTGAGAATTTTCACACATGATGCCATGGTTATGTGGTACATAAGCAGGAAGAGAGAAAAATCATATCTTCGTTTGCAGACTGGCTGTTCAGGCTTGGGATTTTGAGATTAGCCAGAGGGAGTATTCCTGGACATTTTTCATCAGTGGGGTACTCCTCAAGCAGATCTTTTTGCCGCTTCTCTGAACAGGCATCTTCCTTTGTTCTGTTCAGAGTGCCAAGTCCTCTCCTTTGCTTTGGAAAGTGGATGACACGTGTTTTTTTTTTTTTTTTTTTTTCCTAGAAAGGGAGGTTTATTTATTCCTGTCTGTCTCTTTCACTGTTAACAAGAGTTCTGCACAAGATCATGTGGGACTGGTACATAATCTTATTGGTGACTCCCTTTTGGCCCAGACAGCATTGGTTCCACTTCTATTACTTCTGACCAGGGGCAGTCCTCACAGGTTACCTCAGAGTGGATTATATATATATAATACCAATAGTGGGTCCTGCTGGGCAGAGAAAAGAAATACAATACAGTGTTGCATACAGGTGCAAGTGTTGAAATTAATATTGCAACAGGTGATAACTGGAAGAGAAGCGGTTAATCTCAGTCCAGCTAACTTTAAAAAAAATAGGCTGAAATTAAATACCTGTTAGGCCATAAAGATTTTATCTTACAGTTCTGATTGCATCCAGAGATGAAACCGCTGTAAAAACAAGGACTAGGAATCTCACTGTATTGTCCTTAGCAGTGAACTGATTGCTACCCTGGAAGGGTTTAAATGGTTTTATGGCTTCCGGATGCTGTAACACATCGTAGCAAAACTTTAGCTGTATGTTAACACACACGTATGAGATTCTGGTTCCGTTCCTTGTAAAGTGTGGGGGGGGGGGGTAGTATGGCAGCTAGAAGTCAGATGACAAGATGTATGTGATGTCATTATGTAATCCAGCACTGAAATTATGTTTTAATAGTAGATGAGACAGAAGTCTCAGTGCAGTCGGTTTTTGAAACCTGACATATAGAAGGATCACTCACCCACTTAATTTTGCCTTGCTTGCTTTAGTAACAGGGAATAATTATTCTTTAGATATGTCAGGAAAATATAGTGAGAAGAGTTGTGCTGTTTTTCTGTACTGTTGGAATCTATCCATCATTGGTGTTTTTAATATTTCCTGTGATGAAACTCTGTTTATCGTAAATGGATATTTAGTAATTTCATGTTCTTTTATTAGATATATTTAAACTTTTCATTGTGGCTGGTCTTTTAGAGAGTGATTAACCTTTATTTGGTGACATTATGGCCACTCCTGGAAGCCTTACTGCATTGGTCAAACACTACCATTTTTATTAGTATTAATTTTACTCCGTATAATTGGGTACCCTTGTAAGACCCTTAGAGTAGCTAGCTGTGGAGTGTCCTGATGGCAGTAACTACCTTACAGTCTGGGCAGAGGGGCACAGCTAGAAATTTGTGCTAGCGTTTCCCGTGTATGTGAAAATCAAACCTGAAAGGGTGTGTGTGTCAGCTACTTGGAGCAAGGAGACACAGAGCATTGGTTTCACTGAGAAGGTGGTGGAGGACTTGGATGTGGATACTGCTGAGGTCTCGGCTATATAACTGTGCCAGTGGGGAGTCTTATTAGGGGCTTAGAGAGAGGGGGAAACCCACACTGTGGATTGAGTGTGAAATTGTGCTTGTTGCAGAGAGATGCATCTGGAAATACTCTGTGTACTTTACTTTTAGTTCTAAGTGAATGTCTGTCACTGTCGTCAGTTGTGAGAATTCAGGCTCCTTGATTAATGGCCCAGAGGGGGGACGTCCCAGTCCCATTCACCACTATCAGGCTACCCACTTCCCAACTAGGACCTATAGGCAGCAGTCCTTTTTTGACCCAGTTCTGGCTAGGGTGCTGTTGTCTCATTGGCCAGGTTAGTCTGGCTTACCTCTTCTCCAGGTCAAGGCCCAAAAGTATCCATACTTCTCTTCTCTCTTCTGACAGGCTCCCCCTCCAATTAGTGGCTTGCAGCATTCAGGCAAAGTCTGTGGAGGTACTTCCTATGAACCTATTCATCCTTCAGTTGGTAGTTAATAAAGGAATCCCATCACAATAGGACATTCAAGTTCTCCACCTGACATGTGCCTACTCCTGCACATATTTCTCTTGAACTGCTATTATCTGCTTGAGATGTAAATAATAAGTTCTCTTCTCAGTCACCAGCTTTTGTGCAGGCCTCTGCTTGCTCTGTTGGAGCTGCCAACCAGGAAACTTGCCTTCCCTCCCGTGGAATGGGGGAGTACAAATAAAAGTGCAATTATTTAGGCAACAAAGCATAGAGAGTCGCAGCTAAACTTTGGAAGCCTATGACAAAAATAACCAGAGATCCTACAGAGGTATTGGAGGTATTTCACAATCTTTGTGAACATTTGTGTAAAGCGGAGGAGTGAGGAAATCCAAGAAAAGTTGCAAGTGGAAATATTTGTGTAAGACTTAAATATGGCAAGGTAAAGGAAGATTAAGCTCAGGAATTATTAGCAAAGATGTGAAGAGGTGTGAAAAAAGTTATGTCTAATTTATCAACAGGTAAGTCTGAATGAACAGACAGTATCACTGTAGAAAATGTATGTGAGAACAAAATAGGTCAGGCATATTTTTGATAAACCAGAGAAAGTTGTAGATAGAGTTGAAAGTGGAAGAGTGCAGGAGTGTAGAACAAGATGGCTTAGAGTTGCACAGTTAAAGGCTCATACTTCATGCAGAAGGATACAAAAGGATGATTAAATGGGGTAAGGGTAATTGGAGAGTTAAAGCATCATGGAATGCAAAATTTATTTATTATTTTTTATTTGACCTTTGTTAACTGGGTATGTCCTACCTGAGAGAGAGCCCATTTTCAGCGGCGGAGGCCCGGGGAGAGAAGTTCCACACACCTCTCTCTCTCTCCCACACTCTCTCACACACACACACACACACACACACACACACACACACACACACACACACACACACACACACACACCAAATTACAATTTCAAGGCATAAAGATAAAAAATGTAATTCTTTGGAGTAACAGTTTGAGATGTTAGTGGAGTCTTGGGAACAGATGAAAAAAAGTTGCAAACAAGGTTATAACAATGCAAATCAAAAAATATGGTCACTGCATAAATTCTAGGATTATAGAGTCAAAAGCATAGGTTCTAAGATTATGGGAAATCTACAATACAAGGGTTCTGAGTTCCATAGGCAGTGAAGTAGTCTTAAGTGTTGCAAGAGTAGGCTGTGAAGTAAGAGATGAGGGAGGTCTGTGTAGTATAGCCAGGATGAAAATATATGGGAATAGTGGATAGGGAGTGGAGAAAGGTACATCTCCATAAAATACTAATAAATATTAAAGGGGAGGATGGAAAGTTAGAGAAAGTAGGGACCAGTGTCAGAGAGATTTGGGTGGGATTTTGGCACAAGCAGATTCTAGAGTTTAGTAGTGTTTATTTTTTAATGCTTTTTTGAAGTTGTGCTATTTATGGATCTGATAGAGGGAGTTTATTCCAGGCTAGGGTAAATTTGTAGGTGTGTAGTTGTTGGCCAGAAGTTTTGTTAATAGATACTTATCTAGTATGCAAAAGTTAGAGAGATTATGATTTTAGACAAAAGTCCTCAAGGAGAATGCTAACAGTGATGCAGAATATTTTATATTCGTAGTTTAGCAGAGTGTGTTCTAAGAGCATGCCAACACAAGAACGGAGAAAGGTGATTTTTATCAATAGGGATGTCTGTAAGAAGGGGCTGGAATTTCTATTGGAGAAAATTGGCAATGGATTTACAGTACTGGGAACAAATAACTCTGGAGGTAAGTGTGGTAGTCTGATGAAGCTAAGCAGAAATTTAGACTGTAGTTTAGAGACTTGACTATTGGGGAATGATAATGGAGTAAAGGCTGAGAGAAAAGGATTGGGGGTGGTAAGTGAAAGGCAAGTTTTGGTAGAGTTTTTAGTTGAATCTACTACAAAAGCTGTTAAAGGAGTAATTGAAGTGATTAAATATTTACAAGATAGCTATAAGAATTGATCCAAGGAGGTTGGGCATTTTTTGAGCAAAGAGAGTAGAAAGGCATCTCACAAAGGAAAAATAGGAAGAAATTTTGTATCCTTCCCAAGTATGCAGCTAAGTCAAGGAAGTTTAGGATTTTTGCTTGATTGCTTGCATAGGTATTTTTTTCCTGTAAGTAGACTTTGGAGATGTTTTTCTGTGATAGGTAGCAAATGCTGGACGTTTGAGGAAGAGTAGGGTTATTGGGAACGTGTTTTGGGAATGTAAGGAGATTGCAGATATTAAAAATTACTCAGTACTTTGATTTTTTTTTTTTGTGAAAACAAATGGTTGATAACTTTAACTTATTGTTTTGAGCTGGGATGTGGGATCTTTATTTTCCTTGATGTAGTAAGTATAATGTTAGCTATCAAAATAATAACTAGAAAATGGAAATCGGATTTTTCCCAATGTAAGGAAAGTTCTGCAAATTTTGTTAAGGTTGTAAAAGTAATGGAAGTTTGATATTTCAAAAAGGGTAGAAGCAAATTTCGTAGAAATGGAATTTGTGGGAAAAGTATATGCAGAATACTGAGGGTTTTAAGGTTAGGAATTGAGCAACTTTAACGTAAAGCTGGAGTGAGTGAAACATTTTTAAAAAGAAAAGTGTGTGTAAACTGCATGATTACAGTGGAAACTTATTATTTTTTTTTTTTGTAAATAAATCCATATTACAGCTTAGGTATGATTTAAAGATGTTCAGAACATTTAATTTGGACATGTATAAAATAGAAACATCTGCTTCTTTCTAGCATTTCTTAACTTGATACTGTGCAAACCCTGAAGTACCCCACAACCCTCTACTTAGGCACTGTTCATATAATAGAAGGGAAGGATGATGATAGTTGTCCTTTGGTACTCCAAGCCAAGACTTCAGCATACTTTGCCTGTGCCACAGCCAGTGGACCATCAACAGCATCTGAGCAAGTAGTTGTTTTCTCTTTAGAACCTAGGAGCATCAGAGTAGTGTTTAAAGGTCAAATTACACACACTCGGACACAGCCCTCTTAGGCACTGTACGAATCATAATAATTAAAGGATACGATTAACTTGCATTTGAGACTCATACCATAGACCCCCAGTAACCATACTGCTATCCTATCCACTGGGGCAATAAGAGCATTTGAATAGGGAAGTGTTGAGTTTTAGCTTTTAGAGCCCTTTTGTTGCCTCACAACAAGAGGTTCTCCCGTTCGATTCTCGTCTGGATTGCAGGGAGTGCTTTCTTTGTGGAGTCTGCATGTCCTCCCCGCGGTTGGGTGGCGTTCGAAAGACATGCGTAAATGGGCGTGCCTTCGTTGAAGGGTGGACGTCGAGCTGGCACCTCGGTGTTCATGAAAATCTACTGCCAATCATTAGCGGACTGGAGTTCCGCTGTGGCGACCCCTAACCGGGAAAAGCCGAAAGACAAACAACAACATTGTCAGAACAAATAAGCAGAAGTAGAACTGTAAATATTACAAGCTATGAATTTATTGGTAGGTGAAAATAAATTGGTTCAACACTGTCCAATTTCCATATCTATTGATCTAGGTTCAGTCAAGCTACGAATTAAAAGCTAACATGCACCAAGTTGGATTTATATAAAAGTACAACTTATTACCTCATCATTGAGTAAGCAGTTAACAAAACTTAAATTGAAGTGGGAAAAAAATCACCTTGTGTAGTTTATTCAGCCAAGCAGCATAGCAATAGAAGTGGAATCAAAGCAAGTTTGTGTGTCTAGTCCTTTATCAGATATTTTTTTTGTTTAAGGATCTTCAGTTCTTTTATTAGCACTGGGAAATAGTCCTGCATTCTGTATCCTCCCTGTGGGAATCCAGAAAACTGAAAGTAATTCCTTGCACATCAATACCAACTCCTCTGTAGGCAAAAGTCCAATTCAGTTTTATGCATACTGGTTGAATACCTGTCTGGTAAACTTGTCTTTCCATCATTCCTCCCTGCAAATGAATCTGATGTTGTGGATGGCCAAGCCCTGAATAACAAGGATGCAATATCAAGTTCAGGTCTGTTTATAGTTCTTGTAACCTAAGCACTTTTCAAAACAATGACCTGAACAGTGTAATGCAGTAAATAATGACCAATAATAAGAGTAGAAGTACATTTGTTGAAAGTCTCAGCAGACGTTAAAACATTATGATAAGCAAATGTTACAACGGGTAATCATCGTTACTGCCAAGCAGAAAAGCTTCAACTGGGCATACAGTTAGAGTTAAACACCAACATTGCCCATATATATAACAATTCAACACTTCACTACAAAAAAAAAAAGTAACCAACAGTTGTATTAAAAACTTTTGTACTGGCAGAAGTAAAACTACAGTATCTGCAAATATCTCAAAATCCAAAACACTTCACTCATCTTGCAGAAGGAAAAAAAAGTAAAAGTGCTTCACCAAACTAGTAGAAGAGTATTCCAAAGATAACCGTGAATCAAACAATCAGAGACCCAGCAGCACTCCACCTTTGCCAGCCACACATTAATGTCCCAAAACTAAGAGTTGTGGACACAGCAACACCCATCCCTCCTTATACAACTGGCAAATAGCAGCTGACCATCCCAGTGTGACCAGGTTCATGACCAACCAATAAGGAAACTCCAAGAGAAACCGTTGCAGCAAATTTTAAAATGAAACTGAAAATTTGTAGCATGCTCTCTGATCTGGCAGCTACCTGTTGCTATTGTTGAGAAGAACTTCTTCAGTGTAGCAGTACGGTATTCCTTTGCAAAACTTTCAGAATCTTTGCCTATGTTGGCTGCTACTCAATTTTATTCATCCTGCTGTCTTCTGGAATACTTGAATGCCTTGAGTTTCTCATCAATATATATTCCAATCGGAAGGCTTTTTGAGTTCCTTTGTTCTGCCACTGCCACAGAGTGACCCAGGTGTAGATGCATAATAATTTCCAGTGTCAGGCTTTGAAAACCACTTGTTTATTTCCCCATTTTATTACTACTTTGACAAAAATATAGGTTGGGCGAGAAGAGGAGTATTGGATTTGCAGGCATCAAACTTTCTTTCTCATGCTGTGATTATCATCCTTGCTGAACCTTTGCCACTTTAATTTCCCAGGGTAGTGTCCCATTTTAGTGCCTAGTTTTATATGTGTAGCTTTATAGTCCATTTTTTGTGAGGAGTGCTGTGGGCTGTAATCCATTTTGATGAGCTGAAAGCAGATACTTAATGCAGATCTGCAGAAGATGAGAACCCATTTACTGCTAGGAAATAGTCTCAAATTGCATGCTGTTTGAAGACTGAGACTAGAGGAGGATATAGTCGCAGAGAACCCCTTCTGTTAGGAAAACCGATCTTTTAAATTACTTGGCTTCACACACCCTTCTTTTCAATGTTTTTGCTACATACTGTTGCACAGTATAAGGAAAATAGCAAGGTTGGTACACAAGTTCCTAATAAACCTACTCCCCACTTCTGCCTGTGCACTGTACTGAGCTGCTTTTACCAAATAACATGCTGTTTAAACAGTTAACGATACATATGCAATGTGCAGTTAACTACTTTAGTTCATTCTGTGTCCTTTTAAATAGTAATGGCAAAGCAAAGATTTATACTTTATGGTACTTCCACCATTTTTAAGACTGTCAGCAAGCTTCTAGTCTTGCATTTACTACATAATGAATTGCAGTTCACATGTCTAAGCCACGTGTAGTGGGATTGCTGATAACAGTTCTCTTAATTCCTAATTTCACATTGTTGCTTGTTTTTCTACTTTATCTTTTCTGTCTACTCTGATTTGTGTCCAAAATGCCCCTGATTGTTTGTTGGGGTCAGGACTTTTTTTTTTCTATCTTAAGCATTTTCCTTTGGAACAATGGAAAAGGTTTTATTGGTAAAGTCTCTGTATGGGCATTCTTGTGCTTAGAAGACTGAGAAGTGGAGTCCCCTTCAGCTTGATGGCTCACTCTGTTGGCTAAACTTTTTTTACCATAGTGTATTCTGGACTGAAAATATGTTTGATCATCCAGGAAAAAATATTTGAAGACTGGATTACATGATTTGAATCTCTCTGCTGCTTCTCAACATCCTCTTCATTGCTAGAATAAACTTTGCTTCTGATATGCCTACTGTATAGAAAAGAAAATGAATTCCCCAAAAACATTCTGGTGTTCAGTATGATTTATTCTTTTAACTTAGTTTTGTAGGAGCAGCTGTTTCTACTAATATGCCTGCATCTTTAGGTCTCTGCTACATTCTGTTGACCTGTTGTGGAAGCTTGCACTCTGGGCCATCTCAGTTTCCAAGTCCTGCTATGGAGTACTAGCCCAGTTGCTTATTTATAATTCCAAAAAAAAAATGCAATGTATTCTTTCTATCTTCTGTGGCATAGTAAAAAATGTGCATCTTATCTAACTCTTATTTTTCTTTTTGAATAAGCTTTTTGAGAAGCCTCATGTTGAGCCAGTCATTTCTTTATTTCATTTTGTGGTTTCAGAATTTGTTAATGCTCCTCTGAATATTTACTTAATGCATCTACTGTTTTCACCAGCCTGGTATTACCTTAGTATCCCGCTTATTTTTTTAACATCTGTACAATTAATTTATTCATATTTGTTGCTTGTTGACATCCAGGTGGTAGCCAAACTTTACCCACATAAGATTTTGTTTTTATTGGTTTGCTAAGTTTCTCAATTTTCAAACGGTGATTGAAGTTAGCACGTTCCTCATTCAGCTGTCATCTTGGAAATTTTCAGTTGTTTAGGATTTTAGAGATGCACATTTGGTGGTCGACTTTCAGTATTAAGAACTGTACAACCTTAATGTTTAGCGAAGAGGGTTACTGTTTTAGAATTGCACTGGAATATTTTATGAAGTGGAGGCTTATAAGTAGTAGGTTAGAGGATAAACATTTGAGGCTGTTTTCAGAACTGAAAATCGAGTTGCAAGTTAGGCAAATAGATTTTGATGGTGACCTGGGAGTACAGTATAGATAGAGTTCAAGTGGTGGTGGTGTAGGGTACTGTAATTTATAATGTGGAAGGGAATTGGGATGTATGGAGGAGGAGGGCCTGAGGGGAAGAAAACGATTGCTACTGACCATGTATTTTGTTTATGGATTAAGTGAACTGTCAGTAAGGTATGATGGTACTTTTTAATGACTTTTACCAGCATTTAGTCTGTAAACTTGTACTAAAACTCCAATGAGAGTTCTGTATGCAGCTTGCTCCTCCTCTTATCCAAAGCATTAATCTTTTCCAGAGTTTCCTCTTTTTGTTAACCCATACTTGCAACAACATTCCCTTTTATTACCAGTTGTGGGTTGTATGGTTTTTTTTTTTTTTTTTTTGTCCAAAATTATTAGTTGCTCCCTTATCTGACTTTCACCTGTCTTTTTTTTATACATTCTGATGTTCTTATTCTAGTTTTTAGATGAAACAAAATTGAGAACTGGAAATTTGTCTTGATCCAGTACACCAGTGAATCATTTTAGTGTGTGTGTGTGTGTGTGTGTGTGTAAGCTCTCAACAGAATCTGGGATAAATCCCTAAAAAATCTGGGATTTTTTTTAAAAAATTAGTACTATTATCTTGAGATAGTAACAGAATAAGATGATGTGACTTGAAATACATTTTCCAAAGTAAAAGAAGTCTATAAGTGTAATTCGCCACCTTTTTTTCAAAAATCACCAGATTTAGGAAGGATTAAAAGGGGAGAGCTAAAATGAGTTAGAATCAGAGGTATGGTATGTGTAGATAGATGTATATAGACTTCATCTATATACGTAGATATAGATGGACATAAATCAGAGCTATAAGTATGTTTAGTGTGTACGTGCATGTATAAAATTATAAAACTAAAGCAAGCCATTTCAGAATGTGGTGTTGGAAGTCTGGGTGATTGAAGTGCACTAAAGTGTCTTTAGGTGTTCCTAGATATTTGGCTCCTGGGGTAGCTGGAAGCCTGCAAGATCTTGAAGGGGTAGGCTGGAAATGTGCAGAGGCAAAGTAAACGTGGAGGCAGCTCTAAACATTTCAGATATGTTGTACTTGGAATGCTAACAGACTGGAGAATCTAGTCAAGTGATGAAAGGAATTTGTATGTTAGGCATTTGACTTCCTTAACACTATTACAGAAGATGCAACTTACTGGACCAGAACACACAAAATTGAATAGATGGATTACTCCTTATACTTCCTGGCTTCATGCCTGGAGTGGGGGGTATTTCCAGAAGAGGAGTGTTTTTTATTTTTCAATTAAAAAGAGCCCCTTTCCAGATGTATGATATGTTGGATAAGGAGGGCAGTAATGTAATGATTAAAAGGATTTTGTATTAATATGGTGAATGTATAGTGAATGTTTATTTTCCAGGTGACGCAGCAGGAAATGCTAAGAAACTGCTTGGAGACTGGATAGTTTTTCAAGAGGGAATGGCTGCTTGGGGAGGTGATAATGAATGCTGTCTCTTCCCTAGAGGAGGTTTGTTCAGAGTGCCGGTCCTAGAGAAGTATATCAGAAAATATCTGCATGTTATGGTTATGGAGGATATGCATAAGGTCTGCTGTCTTCCCTGCGATTTTTTTACCTGTTTTTACTCTAGATTTTGCTCAGGGTTAATAATTGACAAACGTGTTGTTTCCAAAGAGTATTGCCATCTGATTATGAATTTACAATACTTTGTCAGTTTTGTCAAGTCACTCTTTTTGGTTGCAATGTTTCAAGTTGATATGGAGTACTGTGAAAGGCGGCATCAGATGAACCTACCTTTTTGTAAGCGAAAGATGCAGGATGGGCTGTCCTCCCTGATGGGCCTTGGTGGGGAATCTTGATTCCCTGTTTACAGGTAGCTTGGGAGGTGAACGGAAAAGATGAAGAAGTTGTTGCATAGTTATCAAAGGGAATTGATTGAAACTTAACAAGAGGCTATTTGGGAAAAATGAAGAGATAGAAATAAAGCTATTAGAGTTAAGGGGGAAAGTGCAAAATATAATTAACAATAGAAATATGTTCTAAAGAAAACTTTTAACAATTAAATTTCTTAATTGCTCCACAAAACTTGAAACACTTGGCTTTATGACTAAAAACCCAGAGTATTTTTAGAGCAATAACCAGGATATGTCCGTCTGTGTCAGTGAACTTTGTTAGTGTGCCTACACAAGTACTAAATGGGTTTTTTCAATTTTGCAAGAGTTAATGTAGTGAGGAAAGGATTGTGAAGCCCAGGTCGCACAGTTGTTGACACCTATATCTGTGAGAGATATAGAATTAGCCTGGAGGGAGGCACCCTTGGGCATGTCCTGTTGCTTAGATGGCCATCCATTAGCCTCAGTGGGTACTTCCAAAGATTACACTGTCTAACCCCCTGCAATGTAGAGATGTTTCACATCCTGGAGTGGAGGTAGATGCATGATACTTGGAAGCAGGCTATAGCGTCAATTACCTTAAAACCAGGTAAGAACCCTACCTGTGTTTATCTTTTACCACCGTAATTCAGTCCCGAATCCTAACATTATTGTTGCTATTCTTGTGAGAAGTTTGAGTAAATTCATTCCAGCATTAGTTCTCGCAGACAAGACTGGGTTTGTCTCTGGTGGATCTACTTTTGATATTAAGATTGTTTAATGTTTGTGGGCTCCTATCCCTCGTTTCTAATTGTGATGTAGAAAAGGCATTTGATCCATTTTGTATTGATTTTTTTGTTTCGCACAGCAGTTTATTTCCTCTATGTGGATTTTATACAGGAGTGAATGCAAGAATTAAAATCTGTCCCCTTTTGTCTCAACCAGTTGCAATTTGTAGGGACACTGGACAGGTTTGCCCCTTATCTCGTCTGCTTTTTGCAGTTTATGTAGTCTTTTTAGTTAAAAGTTTGAGACCATCTCCACTTCTTGCATGTACAGTGGAATATGGCATCTCTCTTTTTAATTTCTCCAAATCTTTTAAGTTTCTAATACCATGACAGGAATGGGCCACATTCCTGTGCCAAATATGATTAATTTTCATGAGGTTAGTGTTTCAGTCTTTGTCAGCCAGAAGTGCTCTTCACAGCACCTGCAATGTGCCCAGTAATGACTCCTGCAATTTGTACAGAGTTGCATATATCGGTAACATATCTTAATATGATTGTAGATTATTTTTTATAAGACCTGTTGCTTCTACTACTGTTGGAACTCTCTGGGTATTTTTCTTCCACATAGCTCTCGTTTCTGACTGCAAATCCTGATATTTTATGACTTTGTCTCTCTCTGTAAGCAAGACACTGTAGTCACTGGGTGTAGCAATTTCAATGATCAGTGCTACTTTTGTCTTCTTTTCATGGACCAGTACATCGGCATTTCTCACATCTATCTTTTGAACTGTTGGTAATGGGTGGTTTCGTGATGTAGATTTCATATTCTGTGATGCTTTGTGACTCATGTTTGCAGTGTTTTTCAGCTACTTCAGTACCATAATGTTTGCACAATCCCCAGTGCAATAGTCTTGGCACATTATTATGCCTTTCAGTATACGGTCCTTCTGCTACTAGTATGTCACAACCAGCAAAGAGGTGTGCAACTGTTTCCAATTCTGTTTTACAAAACCTACATTAGTCTTGATCTCACATGTTCAATGGACTTTATAAACCAACATGTATGTAGACCACTGTCTTGGGCTGCCAATATTCACCTTTCATCTTTTGGTTTGAATTTTCCTCTCCTTAACCATTCCCGAGTTCGATCCTGATCAACATAAGGTCGTTCAATACTTGCAGTTGTATTTATGCATTTTCTACATTTCTTGTCTTCTCATCTGATCCTTCACCTTATATTCTTTATTTTGGTTTTGGACACATTCAGTTGATGCCTGATGGTTACCTACCTCCGGTTTGTTTTTACATTCCAACTTTGCCAGTATGCTTCTGCTAGACTAAAAAAAGGAAGCCACCTTAGATATATTCTCCTCGTGTTTCAAAACTTTTACTATGTTTGGGTCTTGTGAGGTCAGCAGATACGTATGCAGTTTCACAATTACAGATCTAAACATGTAGTCGATTTCAAAAGAGCCCATACCTCCTTCTGAACGGGGAATATATAATCTTGGTAAGCACTGATTTTTATAAATCATTTGAGCATAAAGCTCCCTTGTTTTCCTGTCTAATCTATACAACACCTTTTGGGGCTGGTCAGTCACTTCAAAACTGTAAGTTAGGACAGGAAGAACAAATTGGTTTATAGCCTGAACTTTGTTTCTAGAAGTTAGCGTTGTTTTCATGATTAATTTGTCTTATAAAATATTCCTTACTGAGTTTTTTACCTACATCTTTTCATATTTTATTGTTGATCCTTCATCAAATCCCAAGTATTTCTATACTCCTCCTTGCTCAAGTTCTTTTATATCCCATTCTGTGAGACTCTGCATTGGTGGAATGCTGAAGTGCTTTCAGCTAAACTAGTGTATGATAGAGCTGTATTTAATCTGTCCTCTAAACTGAAGACATCTAGCCTTTTTTACTTTAAGCGTGCACACTGCTGGTCCCCCATTATTTTTCTCTTCCTATTGTACTCGTAGGTCAATTACTTAAAACTACTTTCCTCCTCTTGGAAAAGATTTACCTATGTACCTGTAGCTCATACTTGTATTGTTTTTCCCCATAGAAGTTGTGGTACTTTTCACCACATTGTACTAGATTAAACTGAAAACATTTTGCTATAGCCTTTTTACTGTAAGCATGCACACTATTAGTCCCCCCCCTATTTTTTTTCTCCTAGGTTAATTACTTAAAACTGCTTTCCCTCTCTTGGAAAAGGTTTACCTGTGTACCTGTAGCCCATTTCTTTCCCTATAGAAGTGGTGATCCTTTTCACCACACTGTACTAGATTAGTAGCAAAAGATTTCTGGTTATTAGGAAGATACTGTAATATACTGACCTGGAATTGACTGAGTTTAGCTTTCCTGATTTAGTTTTATTGGAAGATGGCCTTGTCCAGGTTTTCTGGCTCATCCCGTGCCGTTCGCCCTTGCTAAGCTCAGGCTCACTCCCTTACCCTACCCCCATTCCCACCTACCCCTGACATTTCCTTTTACAGCTAAACCTGCTTTGCCCTGCCTCTGTACTAGCCAGTATACATCCCTCTCCTTTACTCATACCCCACATCACCATTAACTGTTAACACCCACTCCCCAACCCTCCTGAGTCTTGCCTGCTTTTAACTCTTTCAGTCACTTACTTTAAAAAAAAACTCCTTCAGTTAATTCCAGATTTCTTCTTCTAACCTTAAATTGTTATCCTTAAATTATTTCTGAGCTGAAACTAAGTCATGGCTATACATTTCAAAACTCTAATTCTCTCCCTTCTATTTCTAATTCTTTTCTTTGCTCTAACCACTTACCATACTCCCTCACCTGCTTTACTACCCCATCTCTCACACTGTCTTATCCTACTACCCACCATACAAATAACTACTCCACCCCTGTTGCCCCGCCTGTCTTTAACCATGCCACTATATCGTTCCGCAAGTTCAAAGTACTGTGCATACAAAAGCCCCAACCTCCCATCAAAACAAAACATCATTTCCCTTGCAAATGTTTCTTTACACAAATACTTTAAAGCACAATACCACTCTTATCTGGTGACATTCACCCCAAGCCAAGCCCTTGCCAACAGCACCCTAACCATACTTATACAGAACCCCTCTGTTTCCAACTGCCTCACAAATAACTCATTACAATCACAAGCCTCCAAAAATGTATTTTGTTTTTCAATGAATATACAAAGCATTGTCAATAAAAGTACCCTCCTTCGCGCCTGGTTTTCTCAGTATAACCCAGATATACTTGCTCTATCTGAGACATGGCTAAAACCTCATATTACAAACTTTTTGAAATTCTCCTCCCAGTTATAATATTGTTCGACTGGATAGAAGTAAAAAAAAAAAAAAAAGGGTGGGGGAGTAGCTATACTCTATTCTGACCAGCTCTCTCTCCCCTCTCAGTAGCTATCCCTGATTTCGGCCCTGCTGAAATATTTATAGCAACCTAAAACCTAAATCAACACACAAATCTTGACGTACCCCCAGGTAAAAACATTCCCATACCTGAGCAGTTTCCTTCTTGGATTTCTATATCAATTCTCTATGAAATCATCATCCTTGGGGGATATAAATATTGACCGAAACCTTTTTAATACTGTATCCCCTAGCTGCTTTATAAACCGTTATGGCTTTACCCAGCTGATCACCTCACCCATGCACCAGCAAAAAAATTCCCAGAATGGCTTGGTTATCGACTGGATATTAATATCTGACCCCCAGTGCTATCATAGCCCTTCCAACCTACCTAGCTCCCTTAGTGACCACCTCCCTACCTCAGTAGTAAGAGACACTCCCAATTTAAACAAGAGCCACCAATACAAGGAGTCTCGTAACCTTAAAAACTACAACTGTTCCCCTAAACGAATTACTGTCCAAACAATTTTATTCCTAGAAACCCTCAGCACCCTGGCTCCCAGTGGAAAAATTAGGCTAAAATGTAATTATGCACTATGGCTAAACCAGGCAACTCTATCACTATTGAACAAGAGAAGCAGTGCCTGGAGAGCATGGAAAAAAATAACTCCACTTTCCACCTGAACGTATATAAACAGCTTCACAACCAAACAGAAAAGCAGGTCCTACTAGACAAAAAGAAAAAAAATATCAAAAATCTCTAAGCAACTCTCATTCCAACCCGAAGAAATTCTGGCACTCAATAAACTAACTATTATCTCCAGGGAATCCTTTACCAAACCCCTTCTGTTACATTGAAACTGCAAGCCTACTTAACTTTTTCATCGAAAGAGTAGAAAAGCTTATGAAACCAGAAACTCTTGATATAAATTTAGACTCCACCTCATCTCGTCCATCATTCTCCCTAGCACCCGTAGCAACATCCTTCATCAGAGCATTTCTTAAACTCAAATCCTGTTCCCCATCAGCTGGCAAACTCAATCCATTATTTTTCAAACATGCAGCAGAATCCATAGCATACCCTGTATCTATACTTATCAATAGATCCATCCAAGGAAATACAATACCAGATATCTAGAAAAAAATAAGGGAGAAAATTCTGCATAACCCCCAAATTACAGGCCTTTTACCATATTATACCCCCTTGTCCTAGGTACTGAAAAAATGTATACATAGACAAATACTAAACCACCTCTTACAGGCAAATCTAATTACACCCACACAACAGTGTTTCTGACCCTCACACAGTACTACCACTGCCCTCCTATTTTTCACACACAACATTGCCCAAGCCAGAGATATAAACTCATATCAGCTCTATTCCTTGACCTATCCGAAGCATTTAATACCATTTCCCATCCGATCCTCCTAAACAAACTTTCCAACCTGCAACTATCTACCTCCACTACCTCCTGGTTTAACAGCTGCCTCTCAAACAGATATCGGTCCGTCAGATGGCAAACCTCCTTCTCCCCTTTCTGTCTTGTTAAGACTGGGGTTCCCCAGGGTTCTATCCTGGGCCTCCTACTTTTTAATATATTTGCAAATAACCTCCATGTCTCGTGCCTCACTCTACTTTTAATACAGTACGCAGATGATTCTGCAATTAACACCTCTGACAACATACAAACTGTCCACTCTGTCACTCAGCAATCTCTGCACCTAGTAGAACAATGGCTAACTGAAAGCAACCTGCTTCTCAAACCCAAAAAGACCAAGCTTCTCTTTTTCCTTCCAAAAATCCCTCAATCTAGCTAAAGACAACTTCACCATCTCATCTTTGGATAATGCGGTTATTACCACCGACTCGAATACCAAATTGCTTGGCGTTACTATAGACAACCAGTTAAAATTTTGCCTACATATCTTAAACTCTCTCAAAAAGTCCAATCAAAAACTAGGTCTTCTATACTGCAACAACAAATATATACCCAACAAATTTAGTCCTATACTGGCTCAAACATTTATTCTACCATTCCTGCTGTATGCTGCTCCCATACTTACTATCCTCCAAAATAATATTTTAACCAAATTAGAAACCACCTATAACAAGATAGGATTTGTAGCTGTTACGGACTGCGAATCTTGCCATCCATTGTATATCCCTGAAAAGCTTAAGATGGCCTGAGCTCTCCCACATGCTTCAAATATCACAACTACAAATTGCACAGACCATCCTAAATAGCCCCAACTCCTGCCCTTGCATCCATAATTCCACCATACGCACCCAATCATGACCTCAGAAGCACACAACAATACCTTTTGCAGGTGACCAAGCCAAACAAAAATATTGGAAAAATGCTTTAGTCATTCAGTTGCATACTTGTGGAGCAAACTTCCATTGTCCTATGGCTCTACTACCAAAAGTGATGAATTCAAAAAGCAACTAAAAATTCATTTCCAACATGCATGGATATGTACTTTTCAGGAAATTACTTAATGAATTTTTCTTCTCTCAATTAACATGTTTGCTTGATGTCCACCTAAACTGTCTACATATATTACTCTCTCTCTAGTTGTACTATGCCATCATGTTACTCTGAATTATTTTTATTCTAGGCATTGCTATGTTCCTTTTAAATAACTTAATGCTAACCAAATTTCTCAAACATATTGTTACTGCAGTCTCAAAATACTGTACTTTTTCCTTTTATGTATTAATTTTGTATATTTCTCTGTTTTTGTACTGTTAAGTATCTTACTACTTGAATGGTTAGGTTTTTCTTATTTTTTTAATTACTTTCCTGGAGCTTTTCTCCTCTGGTCCCCACTGAAAAAGGGCTATCTGGGCCCAGTCGGACTAATCCAGTTAACACATGTAAAAATATATATATTCTTGTCGCAAACTGTTTTCTTTAAAACAGGAAAGCTGCAGTACAATGTTTGCTTTTGCACATTTATCAAGACCAAATGACATTTATTTCATCTGAAAAAGTTTTGACCACTTGCAGTTGTGCTTTCAGTTCATCTGACAAGCTATACAGTTTAAAGTCATCGGCAAAGACAAGACAAGTCTTTACACTTTGTTGCTTTCTGGGAGCCAAATTATAGCCATGACGTAATCCGCTAAGCAGACAGCTTAATGGGTTAAGGGCAAGGCAAAAGAGCAGCGGTGACAGTCCCCCTGGAATATCCCTCTGGATGTTTATCCCTGGAATAATGATTTGTCCTTTATTGTGGCTTAACTGCAAAGTGGTATGCCACTATTTCATGGTTTTTTGATGTAGTTTGTGTAAGGTGTATCTTGTACAGTTGTAAGCACTCCTTTATCCATGAATGTGGGATACTGTCAAATGCTTTTTTGTAGTCTAACCATGCCATACTTCGATTCTTCCCCTTTTTTACAGTTCTCCACTATGACTTTAACAACAAATGATTCTTTGTTCCATATGACTTTCTTTTATTACCTTTTTGCTCAATTACCACAATTGAGTTTTCCTCTAAATGACTGTAAACTGCCTGCATCAATTCCTGTGTATAGTTTATATGTTGTCGGAAGACAAGTTATTGGTCTACAATTTTTAGGGTAGTTTGCAGGTTTACTTTTAAGTAGGAGCATTGTTTTTCCTTCTGTTAGCCAGACTTTTGTCTGTTTGGGTACACATATAAGTAGTTCTTACTTGTGGCAAAATTTTCTTGCAAAGATGTTAATACATCTGGGCCTGGGGTTTTCCAATTAGTCTTAACTTAATTTCAGTCTCTCTGGCCGTTACTCATCCCTTTTCATATCCTGTACCTTTAAACTTCTTATACTTTCTTTTACTTGTTCTACCCATGTAGCATCTTTGTGTTCCACAGGATCTTCATAAATACGTCTCCAAAATATACCTATTTCTTCTTTTTGGTGGTTTTTCAATTAATTTTGCTTTGTTTCCCAGTTGTCTCTAACACTTTTTGGGTCAATAAATTGCTCATTTTGTACATTTTGTTTATATTTATATGTGTATCTTCTAAGTTTTTCTGCCTGTGCTGATATTTTTAGTTTATTTATGATAGTGCACGATAAATCCTGATCTGTTGTATTGCTGTGCATTGCTTTTATTACATCTATCTTTCTGAGTATTTTTTTGTATACTGTGTGACACTTCTTGTTTTAATTGCTTTATAGTTTTCTCTATTTGATACTTCCATGATAGCATTTGATTTTTCTCCCTGTCCGTTCCCTTACTACCCTGTGTTCTTGTGGTAGGACTTCACTCTGCAGCCAAATTAATAACAGATTATGTATCCTGTTTACTTCTGTTATATCACATGAATCTCTGTGGACAGTCCTAATAGGTGTTCATTTGTTTTATCAAACTTCTAACTTGTTGGGTTTTATTGACCTTTTGCAGTTTTTCTTTCATTGATCTTAATATCTATTTATCTCTATTTAAATCCAGTAACTCTTCTCTTAAATCATTTTCTTCTAACTTGAGGGCACATTCTTTGTTCGCCATTTCCTGCGGGCATTTTATGGAAAGTTCCAGAGCTGCTTCCTGTGCCATGTTCTCTTCAGTTTCACTCTGTGACATCTGTTGCTCTTTCATATGGGAACTCACTGGTCTATTGCTCAATGACACTGACTGTCAGAGTTGCCAGTTTCCTGTTCTTTCACTTGCTGTATAGCTCCAACTGAACCTTTGTACTGGTTTCCTATGGGAGTCTCCAAAATATCTTCATAGGTTAACTGCTTAGATGTTTCTTGCTCCACTGGTGTCCCCTTAATTTGGGTGTCCATTGCTCTATCCTGTTGGGTTATCTGAGTTAAATTTTCTTCACTAACTCCTTCACTTTGCAGGTAATCCGTAACCTCAATTTCTGTTCTTTTAACTTCTCCATTACTAATCATCTTTTCTACTTTACTCTGTTTTCTTATTTTTTGTATAGTAAAATATTCCATATCTGGATGTCTTTGCTTGTATTTCTTTTCTAATATCTTTGGTGCTGCTCTTTTTACATTAATTAGTTTTGCTTTCTCTTTTGCATAAATATTGCACCATATTAAGTCTTTCTTTCCCATGTACCTATTTCTTCTTCAGATGTCTCCTGCTACTCTTGTTTCTCCTTACTTTGGGAACTAGTTCCATCATGCTTTGATATGACCTGTGTTAGACTTTCTACACTGACTTTCATTTTGCAAATATTCCATAATTTCAGCTTCTGTTTTTTTTTATTTTATTTAGTTTTTTTTATTTCTACTTGACTAATCATCTGTTCTACATTCACTTTGTGGTCTGATAATTTTTATTGTGAAATGTTCTATAGCTGCATGCCTATATTTCTGCTAAAATATCTTCGAGGCCTCCTTTGCTTATATTTCTCTTCGAATATCTTTTGGGCTGCTCTTTTTGTTTTGATTAATTTGGCTTTCTCCTTTGCATAAATATTGAAGCGCTCTCTCCGTTTCCCATGTCCATATTTCTTTTTTATATTCTTCTTCAGATATCTCGAAATTTTGTTCTTTAAATTTTCACACTTCCTCAGTTTTTTTCCAAACTGCACAAGGTTTCTTCGTCTGGATAGTGTTCTTCATGGTTTGTATTAATGAGCACACATTTTTATTTGAAGCTTCTGACAGTTTTCCTTGTGGTTTAGTATTTTTCTTTCATCTAATTTCTCTGTCTTTTCATATATCTTTTTGTCTGGAAATTCTGGATTTCTTGCATGAGTAACAATACATAATTTCTTTCTTATCCTCACTCTGTTGTCTGTATGGCTCTTTTTTGGCCTATCAATTTTTGTGGAATGCTACTTCCTTCTACAACATGGGGGCCGTCCTCCCCCTGGGCCTGGCCTAGCCCCATTGTAGGAATACTTCTGTGTCTTGAGGATTCTACACTGTCATTTTTTCCCGTCCTGGTACCAGTGCACCTACCAGGATTGGGCACTTTTTTTTTTATTCTGGGACTTGTGCACCCAGTTATTATAATTTTCATTTTATTAACCTCCTTCCGTCCATGATATATAAAAGTCTATACATCAGTGTTATCATCGTGAGATTGTTTGAAAAACCAGAGTCCACCTTGTGAAAGTAATCACCAAGACATGAGGATTAATTCAGTTCCAGCAATACTTCTCTCCTTTTGCTGATTTTTCTCTCTCCATTCGGACCCCAGATGTCACTCTGTATAACCTTATGATCTGACAGACTAACCCTGAAAGAGACATAGGGTTGTTTTTTCAGGAGTTGGAATACTTTTGGCAATTGGCTGGTTATTGGATTTAATAAAGACCAAAAGGTTCATGTGTATTAATTTCCTTATTGGACAGCCTCCCTTTTTGGGAGGCAGTCCATGTCTTCTGGTACCTTGACTCAAACGGTAGAGTTTATTTTCACTGAGATCCTAAAAAAAAAAAGGCCATTGTTTTTGTAGGACTTTGGAAGGAGTATGTTTTTAGAAATGCCTCAGTCTAGGTGACTGGTTTCTTCTCCCACAAGTGGTTTATTCTCAAAGTTGGCTTATTCCTGCACCCGTGGTTTATTCTCAAAATTGGCTTATCCCCCCCACCCTCTAAGGGACTTAAGCAGCTAAACCAGTCTATGTTAAAGTTGTATGTGCAGGTGCTAGACTTAGGACAGTCATTAGCCCTTCAAAATGCTATGAAGGGAAGAATTGCTTGGTGGGGTGATTTTAGTTTTTTGTTACACTTTGCATTGGGTAACTTCATCACTTATTTATTTTAGGATTCATCCAAATGTTATGCTGTAACATATTGTACAAATCTGATCATAGAACTGTT
The DNA here is from genome assembly GCF_019279795.1 of Protopterus annectens. Taxonomy (NCBI): domain Eukaryota; kingdom Metazoa; phylum Chordata; order Ceratodontiformes; family Protopteridae; genus Protopterus; species Protopterus annectens. Next base: position 534,748,530 of record NC_056745.1, on the reverse strand, counting down.
TTCTCTTGCTGCTGCTCTTTTAATAAAGGTTAAAATATTAAAAATTGAAAACCATGACTGGGAAAGCTGGATGCTGCCTACGTATCTTTGACTGCCTAGGAGGTTTATGGTGGCTCCTCCCCATGGTGATGATGTGCTTCAGGGGAGTGGTGTAAGTTGTTCCCCTGAAAACAGACTGGATGGGGATAGATGTAAATGGGTCTGCCCAAGCTGGTTTAGTAACCTTTGTGGAGGCATGTCTAGTAGTGGCACTGCTTCTTATAGCATAGGGAGTTCCTTCTCAGTGATGCAGAAGCCCATGTCACCAGGATGTGGGTATAGAAGTCATTAAAAAAACAAACAAAAAAGCCCTAATGGCTTCCAGGATGATAAGTTTGCATTTCTGTTTCACCTTATTGGGAAATGCTTTCACCCTATACTAGGGAGCTGATGGTAGGCAGGCAGCAAGGTGCCAAAAAGAAATGTAAACAAATTTGAAAAACATTTAGAGGGGTTTGATTCTAATCAGTGCCTCCTTACATTTTATTTTCACTTCCAGTTGTTGTTGACAGCATGTCAGTCCTTGTCTCCAAAATATCCTTTAATCAACAAATGCGTAAGCCTTACCCATAATGTTTGTTTTTGGAACAGCACAGGCTGCAACAGTATATCAACTTCTCCAGGCTGTTGTCCCTTTGTTTGTCTTTTCCACTCATTACCATGGTGTGATGTACATATCAACTGTGAACCCTTCCCTGCAGTGTCCGTCCTTTTCTGTAGTGGTCATTTTGTTACCTCTGTTTCATTTCAAAACTTCATCCATATATCTTATTTCCTTAATCATTTCACGTAGTTTATGCACATGTCCTCTTTCAGCTTATTGGCACATGTGGTTGAATATTTGCATCTTTGTCACCTTCCATCAATGCACTGATGGGATAGGAGACTTGCTCCTTGACAAAGCCATTGTCCATTTTCCTTTCAGTGCTGCATTGATTTTTAAGCACTGTAAGCAGATATGGCATGTCTCATAATTCAATACTCATGTCCATTTAGCATAATGTGCCATACAGTCACAAAGGCAGCCATCACTCTTCAGTTCTCATGAATATTATTGAAGTCACTTGTATTCCAGATTTCTGTTCTTCTAATGACTAATAATCTCATCCACCAAGCTCTACGTCCATGTTTCCCATTTATCTTTCCAATTTGTTTAGCAAGATGTCACCACTATAAATGCACCCCATTAAAATAATCAAGCATACTAAAGTGACAGCTCAAAAATACCAGTTGGCATTAAAACTTATGAAAGTACTGATGTTTAAACCTCGCTCCCACTTTAACATATCTTCAGTAAGATCGTAATGTTTAACATCAGTGTTGGGGCATACTTAATATAAGATCTGTCAAATCTAAACAGTTATTGTGCATATGATTATGATATGAGAAGTTTATATTTACCATTTAAAGAATCTTTTGAATAACCTGTTTAATTGTTACAGTAGAGAGTCCATTATCTGAATTAATTGGGACCTAGGGTAGTTCGGATAATCAAATATATAATTGAACCAGATAAAAACTTCTAAAGTCTTGTTTTTTTTCTGCACGCAGGAATGCACTTTTCCCATTCAGCGGTTCTATCGGACAATAAAGAATATTTTTCACACATGAGCTTGCCTACAAGCGAATACGTATAATGTTTACATATTCAGACTTTATGATTTTTTTCCTATCCAAAAACTTTGGAAGGCTTGTTCTGATAACTGAAGTTTCAGATAATTGACTCTCTACTGTAATTACTAGTGAAGCCTCTATTGGAAATGCTGCCTGAGGCCCTCTTCTTAATGGCACTGGATAACTTCATCAAACAATCTTCCTAGTGCTTTCTACACAACTGCAATAGTTTCAAGTTGCGATGTCAAATTGTATTCATTCTCTAGCATTAACTTTGCCTATTTCCGATGGCAGTAATAATGCATCGTAGTTCACAAACCTTAACAGAACTGACAGAAATAATGATACATTGTTGAACTTGGCAATTACTATCACATCTGTAAATTCAGGACATGTTAAGTTATCTGTTTTAGTAAAGTGCCAGTTCTGCCTATTTTATGTACGTATTTTGTTCTGCCTTGTTGTAATTGATAATGCTTCTTAAGTGCAGTTGTCCTCCACACATTCAGACTTTACAGTGGGTTCAGATAAATTTGTTTTCATCAATTGTAATCGTCCCTGTCTCTAATGAATACTTCCAGAGTTTCCCAACCCTGTATTGATCTTTCAATCATGATCAAATTTTAAATAAATTCACGTGGCTATTTACAGCCTGTTCTGTCATCTTAACTCCAGTATGTTCCCTGCTTAATCAGATTTGTTTTCTCCTATTTATCCGGTACCTTTACTGATATATCCCCATCTTTCAAGTCTCTGGTATCATCTTCCTGTTTGATATGCATTTGGGTCAAGTGCACAGGTCATTTCTTAATTTGAGTAACTTACTCTGGGTCATCAAAAGGAAGACAGTTTGAGAAAATAACTAAAATGTGGGGAGAAAATAGGTGAACGAAAGTCTAAGTGACACAGAGAATTTTTCCTCTATATAGAGATTTTAGAAGTAATCCATTTTGGGATTAATATGCATGACAAAGAAAGAAGAAATTGCTGTTGCTTGGGTGAGTGTAGATAATAGCATAGATTTTATGCCAGTTTGTCCAGGGTGATCAGTTTTGTGTTGAGTAATTATCACGTAGCAAGGAAGGAACTGCCATCTGTCTTGCAAATGGGTCCCAAAAGTAGGATATCATATTTGTAGAAAGTAACTCCGGTTCTTAAGTGATTTTTACAGTTATTATTGGAGACATTTGCTGTAAAGTGAACAGTTTTGATAAGTTTCCTAGAAACAAGATTGAGGGAGAGCATAGGGCCATACATGGTACAGTTTTGTACAACCCAGTAGAAGTCTGAGAAAAAAATTTGAGCAATAGGTTGATGGGCTTCTGTGCTGAAGTGAGACAGTTGCTGAATAAATTGAGATTTAAAGGCCATGAATTGGGTGGAGGTTTGGGGTAGATGGTTTTATTTATTTAACTGGGTAGATCTGACCTTGTCCACAGGCCCTTTGCAACCCCGAGCTGAGCATGTACACAGTCCATCAGCCCATGATCAGTTGTGTAGAACATCAGTGTAAAAAATGATATATTCTTAAATGCCTTGAGTATTTATAAATGTACGTTTTACAATCATGAATGGAGTTAAAAGTGGCAGTTAATTTCATATTTATTTTTGGTATGCAGAATCAGCCTACTGTCTCCCCTTTTGCACCAAATGGCCATTTGCTCCTTCTGGGAGAGAACCCTCCAGTCCATTTCCTCTTTGGTAGATGCAAGACTTTGGTGCTTACAGAGTGTACAGTCTGCAGATGGTACAGATTCTTATTCCCACCTTCAGGGTGACCTGCAAACTCCACTTTTATTGTGTTTGGAGGTAGATGTGCAAACTTTTTCTTTTGCAAACTCACAAAAAGACACATACCGCATGCAACAGCAGTGAAGATCTACTAGACTCATGTTGTAACGTAACCTTTGCATTCCTGCTTTTGTTGCCAGTGCAGCATGCCAAGATACCGCCCTTAGCATTCCTGCTTTTGTTGCCAGTGCAGCATGCCAAGATACCGCCCTTTCTTCTGGATGGGCAAACTGGCATTAAACTACTCAATCCATCCAACACCTGTGCAGCTAGTCAAACTTTGATACAGTTAGGGCTTTACCTCTCTGTGTCATTGTGCTGAGGTATGTGCAATTTTGTCATTGTTCCATAGTAACTCATTCATGTTCCATTTTCCTGAAATTTTCACTTTTGAGGTTTAACAGGCTGAATTGATTGAATATGTTAACAGTAAACACTTCAGAATGTAAGACTAAGTATAGGTGTGTATGTAAAGGAGACTGAGTTAAAGCCATATCTTATCTGTCATAATTTTATTTGTGACGTGCAAATGGAGTCAGGTTCCATCAAAGATTTTCTTACATGTGCAGATTTATGGGTTTGTAGTCTGAAGAACCTATAAATTTATAGGTTCATAGTATGAAGAAAGTGTTATGGTACTGTGAGAGCAGTTACTATAATAAAGCGTCTATTGAGTTGTTTGTTTGACTTCGTTGTGGTCTCACCTTTGATATATTCTGTTACTGGGACTTGTTGATGTTCTTCATTCCACATTGCTGCAGTCCTAACAATTGGGTAGTCCGCTGTCCAGTCGGCCCGAATACCAAAGTATATGGCTGACGTCGGTCACGGCGCATTAGACTGACGTCAGTACGTCAGGGTACTAATGCGCATGACCGACGTCATATCCTCAGTCTTTTTTGCCGCATGGTCCGATGCAGAAGCAATTTTGCGAGTGCAGGTTGGCGTTCTGAAAATTTCTGAAGTCAGAGTTTCAGACCGAATCAAAGTTGGCGAAGTACCCGTTGGGAATATTTTGGTTTTTCTTGCCTCAGTATTTAACCGGATGTCAGAAAAAGTGAATAACTGTATTTCTTGTGGGAAACAGATACCTCATAGGGATTACCATACTTTGTGTATACCTTGTTTAGGGCCTGAGCACGACGTTGTTGGATGCCGCTCTTGTGCTAGATTTAACAAACGCACTATCAAGAGAAGGTTAGACTGTGCCAGGTTAGTGTTTGGGAAGCGTTGTAACTATAAAATGCCGTCGGATGTTCCGACGCCGGCTTTGGCTAAAAAACGCAAGGACAAAACAGCAAAGCCTAGTGGGGAAGAACCGACAGTCCCAGACGTCGGTTCTTTAGAGGGCTCAGTGGAGCCGGAGGTTTTGCCAGGTGTTTCTTTGGAGTCTCTGGGAGAGACTTTACTGTTACAGGAGGTTTCCTCTCAGGAAGTAGGCCAGGCTGAGGGGGCTTCTCAGGTGGCTGTTCTTCCCTCACTTCCTAAGGTGGTTAGGGCCTCCCCTTCTGTTTCCAAGGCTTCTTTAAGGGGCAGGCCAAGTTTTGCTTCAGTGGGGGTTTCTCCTAGTGCTTCAGGGTCTTTGCCTAAAAAACATATGCTTAAAATGGCAGAGGATTTGATTACTATGATAAGGGGTTCTATGCCCCCTCCTGATAAGAGGCCTAGGGTGGAACCTGAGCTTGACAGTTTTGAGCAATGCTCGGAGGCTTCTGAGTCTTCGGCTGAAGACTTGCAGGAGTTCCCTCCTTATTCTGATTCTGATGTGGATGATTCTACTCCTTCAGCTTCTCCTCCTGAGGATTTTTCATTTTCAGAGACTTTGCATTCCATGAGGGAGCATTTTAAATGGGAAGGCCAAGATTTCTCTGATTCCAGGAAAAGGCTTAGGGAGTTCTTGTTTTTACCCCAGCATAGGCCTTTAGCTATACCTCCTGTTCTGAATGTGGTGGAAGATGTTTTTGCAGAGGCTTCTCTGAATCCTGATTCTTTGCCTCCTGCCCCAGTTAAACCGGATAGGTATTATAGGGTGCCTGAAACTCATAAGTATCTTTTTAAGAGTCCTAGGGCAGACCCGGAAACTGTCTCTCAGGGGCCTAAAGGTGTAAAGGCCTCAGTTGTTAAAAATCCTGTCCCTCCTGATAAAGAGGCAAGGGCTTTGGATAGATGGGGAAAGAAAGTGTATACTTCTTCCACTTTAGCCATGAGGGCGTTGAATTGTCAGTTCCACATGTTAAAATATCAGAATTATCTTCTTTCACAGTTGAAATCTAAGGTGGATGCTCTGGCGGAAGGTATTGACTGTAAAGAGTTGCAGGATTTAGTTCATGTGTCTGAATCGTAGGCACGCCTGGTTGAGAGATCAGAATTTAGCTGAGCATGTTAAGACAAGGATTTTGGATGCTCCTTTGCAATCTGATGTGTTGTTTGGTTCGCCTGTGGAAGCAGTTTTGAAGAAAATGGAGGACAAGGCTAAATCTATGCAAACTGTTAAAGATTTTTTGCAGGTACAGCCTCCGAAGTTTAGTAGAAATTGGCCTGCTAAGGGTTGGACTTATCCTGCTTATGATTCCCAGTCTAGGGGTAGGTCTAGACGTGGCAGGTGCAGAGCTCAGGGTTCTTTTAGGCCTAGGACAGGGAGTTCCCCTGCTCAGACTTCTGGTGAGGGCAGGGGTCAGTCCTTTCGTAAGCAGTCCCTATGACCTGCCTTTTCAGCTGCCAGTTCATTCTCGCCTGGCAGCACCGTTGGGAGGAAGGCTGTCTCTTTTCAAAGAAAATTGGGATTTAATTACCCAAGACAGATGGGTTCTGGATATCATTCACCACGGTTACAGGTTTTATTTCCATACCTTGCCTCCTTTCAAAGGCATGCCAGACATTCCTCCTCTACAAAGACAAGAGGCGCACAAGCAAATTTCTCTGTTACTCCAAATAGGGGCCATTCAGCCAGTTCCTGTGCCAGAAAGGGGCCTAGGATTTTATTCTCGCCTGTTCCTAGTACCAAGAAGGGGAACACGTGGAGACCAATTTTGGATTTATCTATCCTCAACACTTATCTGGACATTCCCAAGTTCAAAATGTTGACGTTACAACAGCTTTTACCTCTACTGGGCAAAGATCACTGGATGGTAACTTTAGATCTCAAGGAAGCTTACCTTCATGTGCCTATAAGATTAAGTTGCAGAAAGTATCTGCGTTTTCGAGCTGGAAGTTCTCATTATCAGTTCTCTGCATTGCCCTTTGGCTTATCTACTGCCCAGAGTATTCACAAAGGTTCTGGCTCCAGTGATAGCTTACTTCAGACTAAAAGGATTCAAATCTACCCTTACTTGGACGATTGCCTGATTCTGGCTCAAGAAAAGGAAGACCTTCTACAACATCTGGAATATGTCATAGCAGTGCTAAGATGCCTAGGGTATTCTGTGAGCGAAATAAAGTCCAGTCTAGTACCCTCTCAAGACATGTGCTTTCTGGGTGTGAGACTGAATACAGCAGCCCAGATGGCCTTTTAACCCCGGACAAACAAAAGAATCTTTCCAGTTACTTCCATCAGCTATCTCTTCAGTCCGGGCTGACTGCAAGGACAGTCCTTCAAGCCTTAGGGTTCATGGCATCTTGTATTCTGGTGCTTCCCAATGCCAAACTGCATATGAGGAAGCTACAATGGTATCTCAAAATGTATGGACACAGCACTGCCAGGATTTGGACACTGTCATTCAAATAATACCTTGCATTCAAAAGGAATTTTTGTGGTGGGCTCAGGAATGTCACCTAAACAAGGGACTCTCTGTGACCCGGCCAGAGCCGAGTCAGATTCTAACGACAGATGCCTCAGACATTGCTTGGGGAGCTCATCTAAATGGAAAGTGGATACAAGACAAGTGGCCTGCCAGACTACAGCATCTACATATCAACATGAAAGAGATGTTAGCAGTCCAGTTTGCATTAATGGCTTTCAAGGAGTTACTTCTTCCAGGGCAGGTGTTGATTCTAACAGACAACACAACTGTCATGTGGTACATCAACAAACAAGGGGGAACACATTCTTACCCATTGTGCAGGCAAGCAATGATTTTATGGGAGACTGCGCTCAGCTTGCAACTAACTCTTCAGGCAAGGTTTCTGCCGGGAGCACAGAACTCCTTAGCAGATGTGTTAAGCAGACAAATCATGGATCCCCACGAGTGGAAACTGGATCTTCATGTATTTCAAAAATTGACAGTGTCATGGGGAACTCCAGACATAGATCTGTTCGCTTCTCCACTAAACCACCAGCTGCCAAAGTTTTGCACGAAGGAATTTCATCACACAGCTTGGAAAGTGGATGCTCTTTCTTTCAGTTGGAAAAATCTTCATGTGTATGCTTTTCCACCTCTGCCTCTTCTCCCAAAGGTGCTTCTAAAGGTCAGACAAGACAAGCCAAGGATGATTTTAATAGCCCCAGATTGGCCTCGGCAGCACTGGTACCCATTACTGAGGAGTCTGGTAAGGAAGCCTCCATGGCCTTTACCCTTGATTCCACACCTATTGTCTCAAAGGGACGGTCATCTGCTCAATGTCAAGCTTCAAACTCTTCATCTAACAGCCTGGCATATTCTGTTTTGAGCGGCAGCAGGTCTCAACTTCCTCAGCAAGTTTTAAATGTGATTATGGAAGCCAGGAGACCTAGTACAAGGAAAGTGTACGCAGAAAAATGGAAGAGATTTTTGTTTTGGAGTGCAGCAAACAATTTGGAGATTTCTGAGCCTAATTTGAGTGTGGCTCTTCAATATCTTACTGAGTTATTGGACAAAGGTTTGTCTTTCTCTTCCATTAAGATTCATGCTGCAGCAATATCAGCTCACTATGATTGTGACCCACCATTGTTTTCACATCCTTTGTTCAAGCAATTTCTTAGAGGGGCAAAGAATATAAGACCCCACGAGAGCTCCTACTCCTGCTTGGGTTCTCAATGTTGTGTTGGCGAAACTTACTCGACAACCTTTTGAGCCTCGGCTACTGCTGAACTGAAATACTTGTCATGGAAGACTGCTTTTTGTTGGCCATTACTTCTGCAAGAAGGGTTTCTGAGTTACAGGCCCTTATGGCGGTTGAGCCTTTTTGATTTTTCATAAGGATAGGGTATCATTACGTACTAATCCTTCCTTTATGCCTAAGGTGGTTTCTAGTGTGGCTTTAAACCAAACTATTCATTTGCCTACTTTCTATGCAGATCCCCAAAATAAAGGGGAAAAGATTTTGCACACTTTAGATGTACACAGGCAATTGCGTTATTATTTAAGCAGGACTAAGGATTTTAGGCAGTCTCAGCAGTTGTTTGTTTCTTTTGCTTTGAGTTCGCAGGGCAAGCCTGTGTCAAAACAAACTATTTCTAGGTGGATTGGGTTTTGCATTGCATTTTGTTATTCCCATCATGGCAAAGAGATTCCAGCTGGGATTAGGCCTCATTCCACTAGAGCTACTGCCACTTCAACAGCATTTCTAAGGGGGGTGGCAACTAAGGATGTTTTGGAGGCAGCTACTTGGAGTTCAGTGCATACTTTCTCTAAGCATTACCACCTTCCTCTCTACTCTAAGTCTAGGGCTGGTTTTGCCACAGCTATTTTGCAAGGCATGTTATCAGCTCCTGCTTCCTTATGATTTGCCAGCCTCCCTTACCTCTGCTTTGGGATTCTACCCAATTGTTAGGACTGCAGCAATGTGGAATGAAGAACATAGTACAGTTTTGTACCTACCATAAATGTAGATGTTCGAGGATCCACATTGCTGCAGTCCAATTTACCCTCCCTCCTTCCCCTCTGTGTTTAGGGGTGGTTGTGTAGGTGAGATTATATTCTGGTACCTTTGTATATATTGTATATATTTTTGGTGCAGGTATGTTTGGTGTGTTTTGGTTTTGGCCTTGTCTTTTTAGGGTCTTTTGACATCTGGGGCAAGAAAAGACTGAGGATATGACGTCGGTCATGCGCATTAGTACCCTGACGTACTGACGTCAGTCTAATGCGCCGTGACCGACGTCAGCCATATACTTTGGTATTCGGGCCGACTGGACAGCGGACTACCCAATTGTTAGGACTGCAGCAATGTGGATCCTCGAACATCTACATTTATGGTAGGTACAAAACTGTACTTTTTTGTGTGTGACCATTCGTCTGAGATCCTGGAATTTTAGCATCGATCTATAGGTTTGTTTTATTTGGTTAAAAATTTTGATCTTTGCTGGTCATATCTAGGTGAACAAGTTTGTTGAAAGTGAGTTGGTCCTGATAAGAGAGAGAGCCATCATCTTTGAAGCAGGAATGTGATTTTTATTTTTTGAGATGCAGCAAAATGTTTCTCAGAATGTTTTATAGTAGCTTCAGTTTTATATATTGGTCAAGATGTGGTTCCACTAAGATTGTTAATGGTGCTCCATGCAGTACATGGGTTTTATTACTCCCATATCAGTTAAATATCCTGGTTCAGTGCTGCTATGGCTCAAGACCAGATCTTGACACCTAGAAGGGCACCCCCTAAGCTGTTAATATCTCGTTTGGAGCTGTACTAGAACTGAGCCAAGGTGTGACTTAAGTCCTATTTTGAGTGTAAATAACACTAACAGAACAAGAAACTGCTTAATTTCAACTGATTCTGTCTGCTGTCTAAATTGTACTCAGTAAAATGTATTTGGGAAACAGTTGCTTCCCTTATGCAGGGAATGCATAAAGAAGTAATGAATTCCCAACTATATTTCAACTTTCAAAGCTGACACAACACTTTCCATTGAATAATTTTCTGTGGCTACTAGTACATAGGGCAGACAAGTCTCCATGCACTACAAAGAATTATGATTGGATCACCGATTGTAACTAGGAATTGTGTTCTCAACATGGATGCCAAGATTCACATTTCAAGCTTTGCTCTTGAGGTGAATTTCTTATCTGTGTCTTGAACACGCAGTTATGATCGGCCACCTGATCATAATCTTCTCTATCTGCTGGAGAGAGATTGAAGGAAGCATGTTAGTGAGCTGTTGTCTTGTGTCCTGGGGGTGTTGCTTTTATGGGAGAGGGAGCATAGCTTGAAAGTAAAGGAGGAGAGAAGCAGGGTGGCTCAGCAGTAAGGGAAGCCAGTTAACTTTATGTACAGATGTGCAGTGGTGATTGTCTTCTGGGGCCTAAGGGATGAATGTACAGATATCTGTTTAAAGCTTTGAATAATTGTAATGTTTTGGGAGCTGTTAACAGTGATGTACTGGTAGTTCATGTCAGATGCAGAATTAAGGCATCCGTTCTAATACCTAGCAATGGAGTAGGCTGCTTTTAATCCGATGTTACTATTTTCAGTAATAGTGGATCAAGTGCAAGTCTTGGGTATATGTTCATTGTGTTTCACTGTTGCAGTCATTACACTTGGGTTATCCTGCTGGCAGGCTACCCGCAGTTGGCCTGAATTCCAAAGTCCTGGTCCGGCGTCGGTTGCTGTCGCTTCTTCCCTGACGTCAGTGCGCCAGGGGTATAAAAGATGCAGCCGACGCCGTTTTCTTCAGTCTTTCTTGCCGCGTGGTGCCCGAAGCAAAAGCAGTTTGCAAGTGCCAGTTGGTCGACTCTTGAGATTTTCGAAATCAAATTTCAGATCCGAAGTCTTCGATAAAGCTAAGTACCCCGTTGGGGAAACTTTTTTCTTGCTCCAGACCGATGTTAGAAAAAGTTAACAATTGTATTTCTTGTGGGAAGCAAATACCTCGTAAGGATTTTCATTCTTACTGTATTCCTTGCCTAGGCCCTGATCACGATGTTGCCAGCTGTTGGTTTTGTGCTAGATTTAACAAACGCACTATTAAGCGTCGGTACGATTTTGCCTTTCATAGCTTTGGCCAAAGGTTTAATTATATAATGCCGTCAGAACAGCCGATGACCGGAGTTTTAAAAAGCGCAAGGAAAAGGACAGGCGTCCGAGGTCCAAAACCGATGACGAGGCCTCTGCTAGGCCAGTCGCCGGTTCTCAGGCGCTTTCGCAGCCCTGATGCCCATTACCTCAGAGCCACAGGCCACTTCCGACTCACACGTGGAGACAACTAGGCCTCTGGATACTCAAGGTATTGGACACTCGGAAACTATTCCCTCAGATGGGTACGGAGCCGCTGAGCAGGCATCGGCTTCTGAGGGTGTTTTCAGACCTACACAGTTATGTCAAGCCAACCTCAGCTTCCAAGGCAAAGACTAAAATGGCTTTAAAGACAAAGAAACAAGTACAGAATTCTCCTGGACAGACTTCTATGCCTAAGAAACAGATGCTTAAAATGGCTGAAGACCTAATTACTTAAATCAGGGTTCCCATCCCCCTCCTGATAAGAGGCCTAGGCACGACACATATGATTATTCTGATCAGGTTTCCATTTCCTCTGACTCCTCTTCAGATCAGGGATACTCTCTTCCTCCCTATGAGGATTCTGATGCCGAAGAATCTATTCCTTCAGCCTTGGGGAAACCCTGCATACCATGAGGGAGCATTTTCACTGGGAGAGCCAAGATTACTCAGAATCTAAGAAAAGGCTCAGAGACTTTCTTTTACTGCCTCAGCACAGACCTCTTGCTATTCCACCTGTTCTAGACATTGTAGATGTATTTTCAGAGTCTGGCCTGCCTCCTGACTCTTTACCCCCTGCACCTGTTAAGCCAGACAGATACTACAGGGTTCCAGATTCTCATACATTTCTATACAAAAACCCTGCTGCTGACCCAGAAACTATCTCAGGGTCCCAAAGGGGTCAAGGCTTCCACTGCAAAAAACCCTGTCCCTTCTGATAGAGTTTCTAGGGCACTGGACAGATGGGGGAAAAATGTTTGCACTTCTGCTACCTAGGCTGTAAGGGCTTTAAATTTTCATATGCTTAAATATCTGCAATACTTAATGTCACTGCTAAAACAGAAAATGTTGACAAATTCTGAATGTTTTGAAAACAAGGAAATGCAGGATTTATTGCATGCAGCTGAACTAGTGGGAAAGCATACTTTGCAATGTAATTTTGATTCACTGGAGGCCTCGTGCAGGGCCGCTGTTACAGGTTCTGTCATTAGAAGGCATGCTTGGTTAAAGGAACAAAATCTTCCTGATCATGTTAAAGCAAAATTATTAGATGCTCCATTACAGCATGATACTTTGTTTGGTGTTAAGGCAGAAGAGATGTTGAAGAAAATGGAGGATAAAGCGAAATCTATGCAGACAGTAAAGGATTTCTTACAGGTACAACCACCCAGATTTAGCAGGAACTGGCCTTCTAAGAATTGGTCCTTTCCAGTGTCTGACAGACCACAAAGAGGCAGATACAGACGCCCTAGAGGCAGACCCCAGCCCCAAGGCTTATACAGGCCTAAACAATGGGGTGCTTCTACCTCCAGTAGCGGAGAAGACAAATCACAACCATATAGGAAACAGTCCCAATGACTTTCCTCTGCCAATGCCAAGTACTTATCTTTTGGCAGCACCCTTAGGGGGGAAGCTAGCACTTTTTTCACAAAATTGGCACATGATCACCCAGGACAAATGGGTCTTGACTATAGTCTCTCAGGGCTACAGGTTCCACTTTAACACTCTTCTAAAGACCAAAGGTATGTCAGACCAGCCACACAATCAATGGGCAGAGGCACAAATGCAAGTTTAATCTCTCATGGACATGACGGCTATTCAGCGAGTACCACAGCAAGAGCAGGGACAAGGATTTTACTCAAGACTTTTCTTGGTACCCAGAAAGGACAAAGCCTGGAGACCAATACTGGACCTGTCTATTCTAAACACTTTTCTGGACGTTCCAAAATTCAAAATTTTGACTCTGCAGCAGCTTCTGCCCATGCTGGGCAAGAAGGCTTGGCTTGTAACTTTGGACCTCAGAGGCATACCTGCATGTCCCACTCAGACAATCTTGCAGAAGATACCTCAGATTCATAGCTGGCTCAATGCACTACCAATTCTCTGCACTGCCCTTTGGTTTATCTACTGCGCCCAGGGTTTTCACAAAATGCCTGGCACCAGTAATTGCATTTTGCAGACAAAGAGGAATTCAGATATATCTCTACTTGGATGACTGCCTTATTCAAGCAGAGAACAAAGACATTCTACTGAAGCATCTGGCATTTGTAAAAAGATTACTAATTTGCCTGGGGTACACAGTAAACAAAAATAAATCAAAACTAGTACCCTCTCCAGAGAGAATATTCCTGGGTGCAAGCTTAAATACAACTGCCCAGATGGCTTATCTCACGCCAGACAAACAGACAACTGACTACTTATTTCAAAATGTTGGCAACAAAGTCCCAGTTATCTGCAAGAAAAATTCTGCAGGCTTTGGGTTTCATGGCATCCTGCATTCTGCTAATTCCATATGCAAGACTGCATATGAGGAAACTTCAGTGCTATCTTAAAAGTGTTTGGACTCAACATTGCCACAGCCTGGAAACAATAATTACCCTCATTCCCTACCTGCAACAGGAGTTTCGATGGTGGGCAAATGCCTGTCACCACAACACGGGACAGCCATTCACCTTACCCACAGCCAGGCAGACATTGACAACAGATTATGCTTGGGGGGGCCCATATGGCAGGAAGATGTATTCAGGGCACATGATCCGCAAGTCAAATGCATCTACATATCAATCAAAAAGAGATGCTAGCTGTTCAGAATGCCCTGACAGCCGTCAAGGATCTACTTCATCCAAGACAACTACTGATAAAGACGGACAATACTACAGTCATGTGGTACATAAGCAGGGGGGGGGCACACATTCCTACCCCCTCTGCAGACTAGCCATGAACTTGTGGGACACAGCATTGACTTACCAAGTACATCTACAAGCACAGTTCCTGCCAGGAAGGATAAACACTCTGGCAGGCGAACTAAGCAGAAACCTAATGGACCCCCACGAGTGGAAATTGGATCCACAGGTCTTCAGCAGAACAAGGAACTGGGGATGCCCGGACATAGACCTATTTGCCTCCCCTCACAATTGCCAACTGCAGAGATTTTGCACAAAGACTTCTCACAAGCAAGCATGGAAAGTGGATGCTCTATCTTTCAGCTGGAAAAACCTAACAGTATATGCCTTTCCTCCTCTGCCTCTCCTCCCCAAGGTACTCCTCAAGGTCAGAGAAGAGAAGCCAAAAATGATACGGATTGCCCCAGACTGGCCCCACCAGCATTGGTACCCAATCCTAAAGAGCTTGTCTCAATGCCCAACTTGGACATTACCTCAAATTCCTCACTTATTGACCCAACAAGACAGTCAGATACTGCACAGCCAACTCAGGACCTGAAACCTGGCAGCATGGAGGATAATGTAGCCATTCAAGACATACCTCTCTCTAAAGCAGTGATTGATGTTAATTTGGAGGCCAGGAGGCCTAGCACCAGAAAATCTTATGCAGAAAAAATGGAAGAGATTCTGTCCTTGGAACCAGGCACAAGATATTGACACGATTGTTCCCAATATTTCTCAGATTTTGCAATACTTAAGTGATATGCTGGATAAAGGCCTTTCCTTTTCATCAATTAAAATTCATGCCTCTGCCATTTCAGCTCATTACAATACAGAACCACTTATTTTTTCTCATCCATTACTAAGGCAGTACCTCTGAGGGGGCCAAAAACATAAGACTTCCAAGGAGAGCACCAATACCTGCATGGGACCTCAACTATGTCTTGGAAAAACTCACACTGCCTCCGTCTGAGCCAGCCTCTGCAGCTCATATAAAATTCTTATCCTGGACAACAGCTGTGCTCCTAGCAATAACCTCCGCTAGACCTGTTTCAGAGTTACAGGCACTCGTGGCTGTGGAACCTTTTATCATTTTCCATCCTGACAGGGTTTCTTTGAGGACAAACCCTACATTTATGCCTAAGGTAGTGTCCAGTGTGGCCCTTACCAAACAATTAATTTGCCTACCTTTTACCCAAACCCACAGAATAAGGGTGAGAGACTTCTGCATTCTTTGGACATTCACAGGCCGCTACACTTCTACTTGGACAGAACCAAAGTTTTCAGAAAGACTGGACAACTTCTAGTGGCATATGCTGCAGGATCACAAGGAAAGCCTATCTCAAAGCAGACTATTTAAAAGTGGATAGGCCACTGCATTCGTTTCTGCTATTCACAGCATGGTAAATCAGTGCCTAAGGGCATTAGGCCACATTCAACCAGAGCAGCAGCCACTTCAGCAGCCTTCCTCAGAGGAATACCAACGACATCTTGGAGGCTGCAACTTGGAGTTCAGTGCATACTTTTACAAAGCACTATTACTTAGCTCTCTACTCTAAATTCAGGGCAGGGTTTTCCTCTGCAGTTCTGCAGGGCCTTATAGCCTCTCCTAATCCTATTTAGCACCAGCCTCCCAACCTTAGCTTTGGGATTCAACCCAATTGTAATGACTGCAACAGTGAAACACGATGAACATAGTACATTTGTGTACCTACCATAAATGTACATGTTCGAGGTGTATTCACTGTTGCAGTCCAGGTTACCATCCCCCTTCTCCTTGCTGGGACTTATCTGTACTTCTCTATTCTATACAACCTATGTGGTGTATTTGCTTGTCGATGAAGGAAAAGTTGTTTTTTGAGTATACATGCTTATTGGCATAATTTAGCCTACCATTTTAGGGGCACCTGACAATCTGGGGCAAGAAAAACTGAAGAAAATGGCATTGGCTGCATCTTTTATACCTCTGGCGCACTGATGTCAGGGAGGAGGCGATAGCAACCGACGCCGGACCTAGACTTTGAACTCGGGCGGACTGTGGGTAGCCTGCCAGCAGGATAACCCAATTGTAATGACTGCAACAGTGAATGCACTCCAACATCTACATTTATGGTAGGTACACAACTGTACTTTCTACAAATGGTAAGAGTATAATGGCATAGATGGCATTTCTGTGAGAATATGCTAAATGTTTACACTGCAGGCATTGGGCTTGTCTCAGCCTCATCATGCTTGAAGATGCTTGCTTGTAGTTGCACATTTTTGGACTTTGTGATTTTGTTCTTTTATTTTAGGTACTTGTGTACGATTGTGTGTGGGGAAAGGGATGAACTTCTCATGAAAAAAAAAAGTTACAGAAAGAATTTTGAAGCATGGATGAACAAGCTCTTCTTGGGCTAAACCCTAATGCCGATGCTGTTTTTAGGAAAAGGGTAAGTAAACATGTCTGTGTGATCATTGTTGTTGCATGTTCTGTTATTTGTTTAGATTAACTGAAGTGTGCAACAAAGTAGTCATTTTTTCAGTTGTACCATAAAGGAATGAAAGATGCACTTAGTTCAATGCAGACACATGAACATAGGTTTTTGGAGTGGGTTTGGCAGTGACTTGATTCTATTCTGCAAGTGTGTTCAGGCATTAAATAAGATAATAAATGAATGAGCAAAACATGTATATTTTATTTAATTCATTATAGCCAGGTCTGCCTCCAGGAATTTCTGCCGTTAACTCCTACTTGACACTTCTATGCGTCAAATATTGTTTGTTCATATTTGCATTAATAATTCCAAAGTCATGATACACAGAAGATATCAGAAGATTTCATTTTATGCTGTACATGAATGCAAACACAATTGTATTGATATTTGATCTCTGTATAAAGCATCTAAAGTACTGTTTAATGCATCTGAAGTATTGTTTGTTTGTATTTTAGTAATTTTAATATTTCTCTAAATATCTCAATAGTCGGGTAACGCAGACAGAACTATGTAGCCTCCTATGACTCACAGCTGTATGAAGTAAATCCTGCTTGTCAGTATGTCTCTCGCTTGAATGGTTACTGAGATCTCATAAGCTGTTTTTATACAACATTACAAAACTAATACTCCCTTCCTTTATTTTGGCTTAAAATCCAGTTTACAGCATTGAACTGATTGAATGCCACTAATAATTTATCCTGAATAGTTTCCCATTTACAGTTTTTTAGTAACACTTATGGTTCCAGAGATATGAGCATTTGTTTGAACTGTAAGGTGATAACTTGATTTTAAAGGCTCAAGCCACACCAACTGGAATTTAAAAGTATAAGCCCAAAAGAGCTGCACTGGAGGGAATGAGGTAATACCACACAGAAATGAGGGGATAGTCAGTTTTTATAGTAAATCTGTTATTGCATATTTGTTCACCTCCAAGGAAAGTGAAATTCATGATGTTCATCGTGTTTCATTGTTGCAGTCATCAGTGTAGGGTTCTTCTTGCCGGCAGGCAGCCCTCGGTTGGCCAGAATCCCAAAGTCTGGGTCCGGCGTCAGCTGTGTACTCACCCTCCCTGACGTCAGTGCGCCAGGGGTACAAAGCTCCCAGCCGACGCCATGTTCTCCAGTCTTCCTTGCCGTGCGGTGGAAGCAGTTCGCAAGTGCCGGTCGGCCGTCTCCTGTTATTTTTGGTGCTTCATACCGAAGACATTCTTCTTTTCAAAGCCAAGTACCCCATTGGGGAAACTTTTTTCTTGCTCCAGACCGATGTCAGAAAAAGTTAATTGTATTTCATGTGGGAAGCAAATACCTCATAAGGATTTTCACTCTTACTGTATTCCTTGTCTAGGCCCTGACCACGACGTAGCTAGTTGTCTGTTTTGTGGTAGATTTAACCAACGTACTATTAAACAGAGATACGATTTTACCTTTCATTACTTTGGGAGGCGGTTTAATTATAACATGTCATCGGGCACGCTTCCGATTACCGGAGTTCATAAAAGGCGCAACGATAAGGATAGGCCTCCGAGGTCCAAATCAGACAACAGTTTACAATCAGAGCCAGCTGCCGGTTTGGCCATCATCAGTGAGACGCTTTTGCAGCCCCTGTTGGCCATTACAGAACAGCTTGCTGAAACGGACTCCCACAAGGAGCCAACTAGGCCTTCAAATACTCCAGGTGCAGGACCTTCGGATAATGCTCCCTCGGATGGGTCCGGAGCCACTGTGCAGGTGCCGGCTTCCAAGGGGGTTGTCAGGCCTATGCAGCTTAAGGCAAAGGCAAAGACTCCTTCTAAAACAAAGACTCAAGCCCAGGCCTCCTTTGATCTGGGACCTAAATCTCAAAAACAAATGCTTAAAATGGCGGAGGACTTGCTAACCATGATTAGGGGTTCACATCCCCCTCCAGACAAAAGGCCAAGACAAGAATTGGATTATGAATCCTCTGATCAGGCATCTATCTCTTCAGTGTCTTCCTCTGAACAGGATTATACTTTCCCTCCTTATGAGGATTCTGATGCTGAGGAATCCATTCCTTCAGCTTCTCCTCCTGAGGATTACTCTTTTGGGGAAACTTTACATGACATGAGGGAACATTTTCACTGGGAAGGACAGGAGTATTCTGAATCTAAGAGAAGGCTTAGGAATTTCCTTATTCTTCCCCAACACATACCCCTGGCTATTCCTCCTATTTTTGGATATTGTGGATGATGTCTTTTCTTAGTCTAATTTAACTCCTGACTCCTTTCCTCTGGCCCCTGCTAAGCCTGATAGATATTAGAGTCCCTGACACCCACCAGTTTCTTTATAAAAATCCTACTGCTGATCCAGAAACCATTTCTCAGGGTCCTGAGGGTGTTAAGGCCACCATTGCTAAGAACCCTATTCTGTCAGATAAGGATTCTAGAGCTTTGGAGAGATGGGGCAAAAAAGTGTACACTTCTGCTACTTTATCTATTGGGGCTTTAAATTGTCAATTTCATATGTTGAAATATCAGCAATACCTTTTGTCTGTTATGAAACAAAAACTGGATACCATTTCTGCACGTGCAGACAATAAGGATTTACATGATTTGATGCATGCTACTGAGCAGGTGGGGAAACCTACCTTACACTGTAGTTTTGATGCTTTGGAGGCCTCTTGCAGGGTGGCTGCCACTGGCACGGTCATTAGAAGGCATGCTTGGTTAAAGGAACAAAATGTGCCTGATCAAGTGAAAACAAAGTTACTCGATGCTCCTGTTCAACATAATGTTTTGTTTGGGTCTAAGGCTGAAGAGGTTACAAAGAAAATGGAGGATAAGGCAAAATCCATGCAAACGGTTAAGGATTTCTTACAAGTTCAGCCTCCTAGATTTAGCAGAAATTGGCCAGCTAAAAATTGGTCCTTTCCCAGCTCGGACAAGCCTCAGAGGGGTAGATATAGGCACCCCAGAGGGAGGGCCCAAGCACAGACCTCTTGACCGAGACAGTGGAGTGCTTCCACCCCCCCCCCCCAGGGGTGGAGAAGATGGGTCTCAACCTGATAGGAAACAGGCTCAATGACTCCCCCTGCATGGCTCCAAACCTCTCCTGGAAGCTCCTCCGGGAGGAAAACTTTCTCTCTTTCACCGAAATTGGACTTGCATAACCCAAGACAAGTGGGTTCTGGATGTAGTTTTAAGAGGTTACAAATTCCACTTTCACACCTTACCAAAACCAAGTGGATGGCCAGACCTACCAAAAACTCAATGGGCAGAGGCATTAAAACAGGTGAGGTCCCCCATGGCTATGAGGGCCATAGAACTGGTTCCAAATTCAGAGACGGGACAAGGCTTTTATTCAAGACTCTAGTTCCCAGAAAACAAAATACTTGGAGACCCATCCTGGATCTGTCAGTCTTAAATGCTTTCCTGGAGATACCAAAGTTCAAGTTGCTTACTCTGCAGCAGCTCCTGCCAAAGTTGAGCAAAAATGCATGGATGGTAACATTGGATTTGAAGGAGGCTTATCTGCACATTCCTATCGGACAGTAGTGCAGAAGATACCTCAGGTTCAAGGCAGGCTCGAAACATTACCAATTCTTTGCGCTGACCTTTGGCTTGTCTACTGCGCCCAGGGTCTTTACCAAGTGACTTGCACCAGTAGTAGCTTACTGCAGACTCAAGGGAATTCAAATTTACCCTTATCTGGACGACTGCCTTATTCAAGCAGACAGCAAGGACATTTTACTCCGGCACCTGGAATTTGTTCAGAATCTACTCAAGTACCTGGGATTCACTGTGAACGTAAAAAAAGTCAAATTTGATACCCACTCAACAGATAACTTTCCTGGGTGCTCTTTTAAACTCAACAACCCAGATGGCATTCCTGACATCAGAAAAACAACTACAGCTGGTTTCAACTTTCAAACGCCTGGCCTTAATGTCTCAGCTAACTGCAAGGAAATTCCTGCAGGCTTTGGGTTACATGTCCTCCTGCATCCTACTCATACAATATGCAAGACTGCATATGAGGAAGATACAATGGTACCTAGAAAGTGTATGGTCCCAGCATTGTCACAGTCTAGAAACAGAGATTGCTGTCTTGCCTTGCCTGCAAAAGGAATTCCATTGGTGGGCCATAGCATGTCTTCAAAACAAAGGGAAAGCCTTCAGTCTGCCCCCTGCCTACTAAGTGATAACCACGGACGCCTCAGATTATGCATGGGGAGCCCACTTGCAGGGGAAAGGCCTGCAACGTTATTGGACAGAGGATCAGAAGCATCTACATATCAGTTTAAAAGAGATGTTAGCTGTGCAGAATGCCCTCTTGGCTTTCAGGGATCTTTTACAGCCGGGGCAGCTACTGATACGGACAGACAATACCACAGTTATGTGGTACATAAATAAGCAAGGGGGTTCACACTCCTACCCCCTTTGCAGACTAGCCATGACTCTATGGAACAGAGCACTAGCTTGCAAAGTGGACCTACAAGCTCAATTCCTGCCAGGGAAACAAAACACTCTGGCAGACAGCCTGAGCAGGAACCTGTCAGACCCACACGAGTGGGTGCTAGACACCCAAATATTCAAGATGATTACAGAAGCCTGGGGCTGCCCGGACATGGATCTAGTTGCATCTCCCCACAAATACCAGTTAGAGACCTTTTACACAAGGACATATCACAAGCTAGCATGGAAAGTGGATGCTCTCTCATTCAGTTGGAGGAACCTCTCGGGCTATGCCTTCCCACCACTACCTCTTCTACCAAGGGTGTTATTAAAAATAAAACAGGACAAACCAAAGCTGATATTACTAGCCCCGAATTGGCCTCGGCAATTCTGGTACTCAACACTGATAAATCTATCCCAGGAACCTCCTTGGATTCTACCTCAGATTCCAAATCTTTTGTCTCAACATCAGGGCCAGGCGATGCACTCTCATACCAAAACTCTCAGCCTGGCGTATTCAGAGTCTATGATTAATCCTACCCTTTCCAAACAGGTCATGGATGTTATCTTAGAAGCCAGAAGGCCTAGCACTAGGAAATCTTATGAAGGTAAATGGATAAAGAGATTTTGCACCTGGATGCATGCTCAGGAATCAGATCCTCTCATTCCAAATATTCCATTCATTTTACATTACCTAACAGATATGTTGCATAAGGGTTTATCTTTTTCCTCCATAAAAATACATGCCTCAGCTGTCTCTGCACATTATAATACAGATCCTCCAATTTTTTCACATCCACTTCTGAAACAATATCTCAGAGGAGCAAAGAATTTAAGGCCCCCTAGGACACCACCCATTTCTGCCTGGGACCTCAATTATGTCCTGGAAAAACTTACTCTGCCTCCTTTTGAGCCTTCTGCCACATCTGATATAAAGTATTTATCATGGAAGACTGTTATCCTACTGGCTTTAACTTCAGCCAGGAGAGTCTCGGAGTTACAAGCGCTCATGGCTGTGGAACCTTTCATTATTTTTCATCAAGACAGGGTTTCTTTGAGGACTAACCCTACTTTCATGCCTAAAGTGGTTTCTAAAGTGTCTTTAAACCAAACTATTCACCTGCCAACTTTTTTCCCTAATCCACAAAATAAGGGGGAGAGGATCTTGCATTCTTTGGACGTGCACAGGCAGCTTTGCTTTTACCTGGACAGAACCAAGGATATCAGGAAAACAGAACAACTGTTTGTTTCTTGTGGAGCAGATTCCCAAGGCAAAGCTGTTTCTAAACAGACCATTTCTAAATGGATTGCTCATGGAATCAGATTTTGTTACTCTCATCATGGAAAGAAAATACCAGGAAAAATTAGGACTCACTCTACCAGAGCTGCTGCTACTTCAGCTGCCTTTCTCAGCGGAGTACTTACCAAAGATATTTTGGAAGCTGCAACTTGGAGTTCAGTGCATACTTTCTCTAAGCACTATAATCTCACTCTTTATTCTAAGTCCAGGGCAGGCTTTGCTTCTGCAGTCTTGCAAGGCCTTTTAGCCGCCCCTTCTACTCAATAACCACCACCCTTTATCTCAGCTTTGGGATTCAACCCTACAGTGATGACTGCAACAGTGAAGACACTCTAACATCTACATTTATAGTAAATGTACACAACTGTACTTTGTACCTACTGTAACTTGTGAGCCCCCACTTGCACAAGCAGTGGTTGGTCTGATCAGGACTTGTCATCCAATGTAAATTAAAGAATCTACCAATATGGTGCCATGAGTCTGTCTAATCTACCAGTGTGCTCTGAGAGTCTGTCATGTCTTCTTAAATGTCGCAGCTAGCTTGAGGCAGCAGCCTCTCCATCTGATCCTCTTCCAGTATATCAGACCTATTTTTAAAGGTCTCTGTTTTTGCTTGTGCTGCCCTTTTTAGTAGCGGTTACTATACTAATTCCATTAGTCTGCAATATTCCATCCCCAGGTTAAATCTGTTCCATTGATCAGCTCATAATGCTTCTACTTTTGTCCTCAAAGTCTCATTCCAGAGACCATAAGTTTGTGTTTGTACAGGACTTACTGATTAGATCCCTTAATTAAAATGGCACATTTCATCTAGTATCTTTATAATTCTGCATGTCCTGGAGGTCTGAGTCTCTCTACTTTTTTTTTTTTTTTTTTTCCTTTCTCTCTCAAGGAATCCGTCTTTAGCCTGTCTTGCTTCATCATTCCATCCGTTTCAGAGTGCATAGAAGTAAACACCATACCTCTCAACCTGGTGTATTAAATGGGAAGTTTACACACACACACACACAGACACACACACAGACACAGACACACACACAGACACAGACACACACACAGACACAGACACACACACAGACACAGACACACACACACAGACACAGACACACACACACAGACACACACACAGACACACACAGACACAGACACACACAGACACACACACACAGACACAGACACAGACACAGACACACACAGACACAGACACACACAGACACAGACACACACAGACACAGACACAGACACACACAGACACAGACACACACAGACACAGACACACACAGACACAGACACACACAGACACAGACACACAGACACACACAGACACAGACACACACACAGACACAGACACACACACACACACACAGACACACACACACACAGACACACACACACACACAGACACACACACTTGCAAGTTGCTGAGTCTTCATTCTTCCTGTTCGGAGACGGTTTCTAACATAAAATAATCCATAACCTCTGATTTCCCACTGCCGTTTAGAGCATAAATAATAAGTGTGCTGCCGTTTTGCCGATAATCCCCATTCCCACTCGCATTTGAGCAGCCCAGGCCAGCCAGAAATGTGCACAACGTGAGCTTGAGCTCAGTTCTGACTGGCTGGTAGCCCTGACGGAGCTGACATCATCGCGCACGTGTTGACGTCAGCTCAAACAGCGTAAAATTGAAAAATAAAAACAAATCCGAAATGAAGGGGTGACACTCTGGAATCGTGGCACCCCTTCATTTGGACCTCAAAACTCAGTAAAAAGCTGAGTAATTCTATATGGTTGGGAGGTATGGTAAGCACTATACTCCAAATGTCTGTGAAAGTTTTCCACTAAAACAAAAAGTGGTCAAAATGGCTAAATACCAATTCCACCGATGAACAGAACAAACTAGCAACATAAAGGTGAGAGTGAACATCAGTTCACTTTAATGACCTCATGCATTCTAGTCACCACCTTAAGCAACATTATTTATTTCCAGTTTGATGACCGGGGATGTCCACTGGGCTCAGGGAGCCCATTTTCAGTGGAGGCTCAGGGAGAATAGCTCCATGTTACAAAGTTTAGATACAGATACAATATAGAAAAGAACAGTTTACAGTTGTTTCATGCTAGAGAGCAGGTGTAATTTCTTGGGTACATGTTACCTTTAGATACAGACACAATATTATTAATGAACAATTTACAGTTAATTTCATGTTGGAGAGCAGGTGTAAATTCTTAGGTATATGGTACAAATTTGATATTTACAATATGTACATGTGTGTGGTAGCCTATAGATCATAGCTAGAGAGGCTAGTAATCATAGCTGGAGAGGGGTTTAGAGGTGGAGAGAGAATTATAGGACTAGGTGGGGAGAATGCAGTTGCATTTTCTGTTAGAGTAAAGGTAGGAATGTAACTGAGACTTAATTTGCAAAGTTTGCACAGGTCCTTAGAGAGGAAGGAAGAGGAATTCAATTTTTTTGCTAAGGAAAATGATAGCAGGAGTTGACCAACAGGGCGACTGGGTTTTCGGACACAGATTAGGTTTTGGTGAGTAGATCTGAGAGTTCTCTGGGGGGTGTAGGGGAGAAGGATGTTGCACTGAGCAGGGCACTTGGGTTGAAAGATTAGTTTGTGGGCTGTGGTAATCTGAAGATGGTCTAGATGGTTGGAGAGTTCAAGCCAGTGTAACAAATTAAGGGCAATACAGTGATGGGAGGAGTATTTGGCTTTGGTAACAAATTTAGAAATTTTATAACAAACTTCCAATTTTGAAGCGAGTGTGGCAAATAGGTTAGTTAATAGAGGAGCGCCATACATTAGTGAGGGGAGTAGATAGGTAGTGGCAAGCGTTTGTCTGGTGGAAGGCGAGATAAATTGGATGTTCCTGTATAGCATACCAAGTTTTATATGGGGTTTCTTAATGTTTTGCTAGATGCGAGTGTCGAATTTCAGGTGTTCATCAATAGTGACCCCAAGTAGTTTGGCAAAGGGAACAACTTCTGTAGTGGGGTTGTTTTGGCTAATGATTTGGAATGAGTTTTTATCAAGAGGGGAAGTTTTTGAGGGAGAGAATAATAGTATTTTGAATTTATTGGCATTTAGTGAGAGGTGATTCTGACGCATCCAATTTTCAGTGGTGGAGAAAGCAGCTTGGGTCAGTGTCTGAAGCTCTGGGAGGTTGGTGGCACTGCAGATTAATGTGGAATTGTCTGCATATTGTACAATTTTGGTATTTGGTATAGCTTTGTGGAAATTGTTAATAAACAGCATTGGATGAAGTATGGATCCCTGGGGAACACCAATGGCAGTGGAAAGGAAGGTTCTGTCCCCCATTTTACAGCTTGAGATCTATTGGAGAGGTAGCTAGAGAACCAGGATAAGGTATTCTGGGAGAGATTAAGGTCAGAGACATGGTTTAGGAGATGGGTGTTGGAGATGGTATCGAATGCCTTGGACAGATCTAGAAGAACAGTAGAAACTATTTTTCCAGTGTCCCGGGCAAGATCTATGGTCTCTAGGAAATTAAATAATTTATGCCTGGAATTTAATGAACCTGTCACTCAACCCTTGTTGTGTATGTTGCATGTAATCTGGCATGCTGTTTGGCTTTTGGCTAAACCCTTTTCATTTTCCAAGTCCCTCTTTACTTTTATTTAGGATGTCCAAGTTTGTTGTATTTTCCATTGAGCCATAAAGCATTTTGTTCCCTGTAGTATGTATAATGATGACAATGATGATCAAGCTTTCTTACCCATATAGAAATGCAGTGCCATTAAGTACTTGTAGTTTTGTTATTAGTATATGGTTTTAGTCTCTCTACTGGGTTTTAACATTTTAAGAGCTTGAAATAGTGGGGCATATAGTTAAAAGGTGAAATTTATATCACTTTGTTTTGTCCAAAATCTTAACAGTGTGCCAAATGAAAAAAAATAAGTAAAACTTGACTGTTAGTCTTGGGCAAAAGTAGCTGAAATGTTCTGAAGTTTATCCATCAAAATTCATAGGTAGGTACTAGGCTGTCTGCCCAAAGGGATTTATAAGCCTAGCCAGAATGTATTGGTTTTTGCCGCCCCCTTAGATTAGTTCCCTGTGCCTCTGTCCAGCAGAGCCATTGAAGTGATCCCCGGGACAAACTTCGTTTCCCATCCACTTGTCAAGGTTTCTCTTGAAGAGTATTAGCGAGGAGCTCTGCCTAATGTAGATTGGAATCCTGTTCCAGAGCATGGGAAATCTCTGGGACAGGAAACTATCCCTCCAGCACATCCTATTTATTGTTGTGGTGAGGTTTAGATCCCTAGAGCGTGTGGCTCGAGGGGATATGGTTTTCTTTAGGTGGAGCATGTCCATCAAGTCTGGGTTGGACATGGCCTTGTATTTCAGGCAGAGATCACCTCTGAGTAGGCGGTATGCAACCGAATACAGCTGGAGTTTATTCAGTCGAGCTGCATACGGCATGTTTGAGGCCAGTGATCCTCTTGGTGAGGTACTTCTGTGATGTTTCCAGCTGGATTCAAACCTGCAACCCTTGGTTCCTTGGTTGCCATTCCATATCCCCTCTAGTAGGGTGACATCTTTGTGAGGACTCCGTAACTGTGCACAGTATTGCAGATTTAACTGTGCTTGGCAAAAGGGCGTTATTGTCAAATCCTGAGATTCATTTGACACTAAACATACACCCAGTGATTTTGTTGATTTTGCTCTGCTCCTCGTTCAAGATTTGTGTAGTGTTCCATTGCATAGATGTAACGATGGAAGATGACCTGTCTAGTCTTCATTTTGAGAGCATTTAATGTTCAGCCTCCATTTTGCCCATCTGCCCCATCCCCTCACTGTTCCTTCACCTGTCCTGTACATTTTGAATACTTTTTTTTTTTTCTCTTCCCTTTACCTGTTCAGGTAACCTGTTTTATGGTTTCACAATAATCTTTGAAGAAATGCTGTTGTGGGTGTTCTATCAATCTGCTGCCCGTTTCTTTCCCCTAGTTTCCCTTTGTTTAGGGTAGCACTTTCAAATCTCGCCCATAGCCAGGCTTAAAAGTTGAACTAGGTGGCTGCCTAGGGCACCTTCCTTATGGAAAGAAACACTGCTGCCATTTTCCTTGCTTAATAAATACATGTCCCACAGCATTTCTCTTCAGAGTTAATGAGTTAATGTGCACTTGGGCAGTCACCTTGCCAGCTTTCTGCTCTTTGCCACCACACAGTCTGCCTGATTTGTGGAAAAGCAAGGAGCAGGAAGACTTAAGTATTCAAGGGTAAAGAGAGGTGAGCAGTTATTTTGAAGAAGATCTGCAGCAGGCAGCAAAAGCACGAGCCCCCCCCCCCCCACACACACACACTGTTTAAATCCTGACAAGCAACCAGATATGTGCCGTGTCTGAATTTCCATGTCAGACTGAGAACCTTTCAAATGCTTGATTTTTGCACAAGTCTTGTCTCTTATTTTTTGTTTTTCTCAGTTTGTGGTTTTCTGCTAAAACATTGAAGTAGTCACTCAATAATGGCAAACATTTGAGTTTCAGAATTCCTATCCTTCAGAAAATGCATGGTAAGCCAAAGCTGCTATTTTATCAACACTCCAAGTATATGGTCAGTATTTAAATATGTTCCTGATTTTTGTGCTTTTGTTCACACCCACCCCTTAGGGTTTTTGGCTTTGTCCCAGATTCTTGTGCTACAGAGTTACTAGCAGTTTTATTAATTTTTTATTTTCTAAAAGTTGGACATCTGACATGTTCACACAGATGTAGCTGTAATTTCTTGGAAAATGGCTAACCACTGTTTGCTTATTCTGGCTTTGCAAGATTGTGATTTGTATGATAGAACCTGGAACACTTCAATATATAGCTTTTGTTTTGTGTGGAACAAAGAGGCAATGTATTGCCATCATTTTTTTATTGCAGTTGGATGTCTAATGTGTATACTGAAGTTGCTGTAACTACTAGATTGGGGATGGAAGCAGTCTGGATGAAACCGACTGATGTTCATGGTTTGCTCATTTTAACCAGTCTGTAATCTTGCTTGGAAAGACTGTGCATTTGTATGAGGGAAAATGGAATGCTTTCATTGTGACAATTGTTAGCACAGTCTTAGATCTGTGCACATAATTATCTGGCTATAATTGCTGTATGCAGAGGTCATCCATGGCTATACTTGACTTAACACTGCTGTTTGATCACTGTTTGTTTATTAAGCAGTGACTAATGGCATGGTGGGATTTGTGCCATATAATACATTGCATTATGTTGTATTTGCTGAAGTCAATCTAAAACTAGTATTGCTGTTGCAGGCTGGGTGGGGTGTGTATGGGGGTGTTGGTTGGTAGTAGTGTATTTGAGTAATAAGTTGGCCATCATTTTTCATTCTCTATCAGCTTTGCACAGAGTAAGGGGTATGCCTAGCAGCTTACTCCCACTATATAGTAGTAGTTACTGAGCTACTGAAACTTGGTTGTTGAAACTTATTTTGGAAAATGAAGCCCCCCCCCCCCCAATTTAATATACTCAGATTTGACAGTGTAATGTTCTCAAAATGTAACAAAAGTGGAACTCCTCCAATAGATGTTCTTCGTGTTTCACTGTTGCAGTCATAACTGTAGGGTACTCCTGCTGGCAGGCAGCCCGAGGTCGGCCAGAATATCAAAGTCTGGGTCCGGCGTCGGCTGTATCAGCAAGCACCCTGACATCAGAACGCATGGGTAAAAGGCTGACAGCCGACACCATCTTCTTCAGTCTTTCTTGCCGTGCGGTGCAAAGCAGTTCGCTAGTTGGTTGGCATTTTCAAGACAATGTGGTGTGATTGTCGTCGGTCCAAAGTTTTCTACTTCTCTTCTCAAAGCTAAGTACCCCGTTGGGGAAACCTTTTTCTTGCTCCTCCGATGTCAGAAAAAGTTAATAATTGTGTATCGTGTGGAAAACAAATTACCTCATAAAGATTTCCACTCTTACTGTCTACCTTGCTTAGGCCCTGACCACGACGTTTCTTGCTGTCGGTTCTGTGCCAGGTTTAATTCTCGCACTATCAAGCGTAGGTACGATTGGGCCTTGAATTATTTCAGTAGACTATTTAGTTATAGGATGTCGTCGGATACTTTACCGACTACCGGAATACAGAAGAAACGCAAAGACAAGGACAGGCCTCCGAGGTCCAAACAGGATACTTTGCAGCCAGAGTCAGCTTCGGCGGTCGTCAGTGAGGCGCTTTTGCAGCCCCTGTCGTCCGCCACTTCAGAACCGATGGCCGATACTGACTCCCATGGGGAGCCATCTAGGCCTAGTAATTTTGTCTGCTGCAGGACCTTCGGACGTCACTCCTTCAGATGGGTCCGGAACCGCTGTGCAGGTACCGGCTTCTGAGGGGGTTTTCAGGCCTACACATATTACTATTTCCACAAAGTCAAAGGCTAAGTCAAAGACTCCTGTTAAACCCAGACTTTCTGCTCAAGCTTCTTCGGATACAGCTCCTAAGACTCTGAAGCAATTACTACTGATGGCTGAGGATTTATTAACTATGATTAGGGGCTCTCACCCTCCTCCTGAGAAAAGGCCTAGACAGGATATCCCTTATGATTCCTCTGATCAGGCTTCTGTATCTTCTGTTTCTTCCTCTGATCAGGATTACTCTTTTCCTCCTTATGAGGATTCGGATGCTGAGGATTCTGTTCCCTCTGCCTCTCCCCCTGAAGATTTCTCTTTTGGGGAAACCTTGCATGAGATGAGGGAGCATTTTCAATGGGAAGGTCAGGATTATTCTGCTTCCAAAAAGAGACTTAGGGAATTTCTTCTTCTCCCTCAACACAGGCCTTTAGCTATTCCTCCTGTGCTTGACATTGTGGATGATGCCTTCTCTGAAGCTAACTTGAATCCTGATTCCATGCCGCCTGCTCCTTCTAAGCCTGACAGATTTTACAGGGTCCCTGATTCCCATCAATTTTTATTTAAGAACCCTTCTGCTGATCCTGAAACTATTTTGCAGGGTCCCAAGGCTGCTAAGGCCGCCTCCTCTAAGAATCCTATCCCCTCTGAAAAGGATTCTCGTGCCTTGGACAGGTGGGGCAAAAAGGTTTATACTTCAGCTACCCTTTCTATTAGAGCGTTAAATTGCCAGTTTCACATGTTTAAATATCAACAGTTTCTTTTATCTGTTTTAAAACAAAGGCTTTCTACCTTTCCTGCATTTGCTGAGGACAAGGAATTACAGGATGTTTTGCATGCAACTGAACAAGTTAGCAAACATAGTTTACATTGTGGTTTTGATGCCTTAGAGGCTTCTTGCAGGGCTGCTGTCTCTGGTACCGTTATCAGGAGACATGCTTGGCTTTGTGAGCAGAATTTACCTGAACAAGTTAAGGCTAAATTGCTAGATGCCCCTGTTCAGCATGATGTCTTATTTGGATCTAAGGCTGAGGAGGTTATTAAAAAGATGGAAGAAAAAGCCAAGTCTATGCAGACTGTAAAAGATTTTTTGCAAGTGCAGCCTCCTAGATTTTCCAGAAATTGGCCCTCCAAAAATTGGTCTTTTCCCACTTCTGACAGGCCTCAAAGGGGAAGATATAGACGCTCCAGAGGTCGGGCTCAGGCCTCTTACAGATCTAGACAGTGGACTGCTTCTTCACCTAGAAGGGGAGAAGACAGATCTCAAACCCAAAGAAAGCAGACCCAATGACTCCCTCTGTTGGGCTTCAGGTCCTCTCTCCCTGGATGCCCCTCTCGGAGGAAAACTTTCTCTTTTTTACCAAAATTGGACTCTCATTACCCAGGACAAATGGGTGTTAAATGTGATTTTGAAAGGCTACAGATTCCACTTTCACCCTCTGCCAGGGCCTTCCGGCTGGCCAGATCTGCCAAAACATCAGTGGACAGAGGCCTTAAAACAAGTGGACGCTTTATTAGCCTTAAGAGCCATAGAACCTGTTCCACCTCTAGAGGTGGGGAAAGGTTTTTACTCGAGACTTTTTCTGGTCTCAAGAAAACAAAACTCCTGGAGACCTATTCTGGACCTCTCAATATTAAACACCTTTTTGGAAGTTCCAAAATTCAAGATGCTTACACTTCAACAACTTCTTCCAATGCTCTCACAAGATGCTTGGATGGTAACATTGGACTTAAAAGAGGCTTACTTACACGTCCCCATAAGGCAACAATGCAGAAAGTACCTCAGATTCAAGGCAGGCTCGAGACACTTCCAGTTCTCTGTACTGCCATTTGGCTTATCTACTGCGCCCAGAGTTTTTACCAAATGCCTGGCTCCAGTAGTAGCTTACTGCAGACTTCAGGGGATTCAGATTTACCCCTATTTGGACGACTGTCTAATTCAGGCAGACAGCAAAGACCTTTTACTTAAACATCTGCATTTTGTTCAACGTCTTCTCCTACTACTGGGATTCTCAGTGAACACAAAAAAGTCACATTTGATTCCTTCTCAACGAATGACCTTTTTGGGAGCTCTTCTAGGCACATGTTTACAGAGGGCCTTCCTTACTCCAGAAAAACAGTTACAGCTGGCTTCAATCTTCAAGACCTTGGCAACATTGACTCTGCTCACTGCAAGGAAATGCCTGCAGGCTTTGGGCTACATGGCCTCTTGCATCCTGTTGATTCCAAATGCGAGGCTTCACATGAGGAAACTTCAATGGTACCTAAAGAGTGTATGGCGTCAGCATTGCCACAGTCTGGTTATAATAATTCCACTGATTCCCTGCCTCCAAAAAGAATTCCTTTGGTGGTCCAGGGCGTGTGCTTTGAACGAAGGAAAGCCTTTTCATCTTCCTCAACCTACTCAGATCATAACCACGGACGCCTCGGATTATGCTTGGGGAGATCATTTTCTAGACAAATGCCAACAGGGCTCTTGGACAAACACCTTCTATGGCACATCAACTTGAAAGAAATGTTAGCAGTCCAAAATGCTCTTCTAACTTTCCAGAATCTTTTGAAGCCAGGACCTCTGCTAATTCGAACAGACAATACCACAGTCATGTGGTACATAAACAAGCAAGGGGGCTCTCACTCTTACCCCCTTTGCAGATTGCCATGAGACTATGGGACACAGCCCTAAATTTGAATCTGGATCTTCAGGCACAGTTCATTCTAGGAAAACAGAATCTCTTAGCAGACAGCCTAAGCAGAAACATTTTGGATCCTCACGAATGGATGTTGGACCCCAACTTTTTCAGCAAGATAACTGCAGTTTGGGGCTGTCCTCAGATCCGTTTAGGTTCATACTAGGCTATCTGCCCGAGGGCATTTACAAGCCTAGCCCATAGTTTTGTGGCTTACGCCACCCCTTTAGTATGGGGAACTATACCCATTATTTTGCTGTGCCTCTGTTGAGCAGTGACACTGAGGTAATCCCTGGGGTATATCTGCGATCTCCCATCCATTGGTCAAGATTTCTCTTGAACAAGGCCAGCGAGGTGCTCTGCCTCACATATACCGGGATTTTATTCCACAGCATAGGGAGTCTTTGGGTGATGAATCTATCCCTCCAGCACGTCCTATTAATAGCCGTGTCGAGGTTTAAGTCTCCCGCCCTTGTGACTCTGACGGATCTAGATTTTTTAAGGTGAAGCATATTCATCAAATCTGGGTTTGACATGGCCTTGTATGTTAGGCAAAGGTCACCTCTGAGCAAGCGGTAAGCGACTGAATAGAGCTGGAGTTCTTTCAGTCGGGCAGCATAGGACAGATGTTTGAGACCCTTTATCCTTTTGGTGAGGATTTTTTGTGGCCTCTCCAGCTGCTGCAAGTGTCGGGTCAGATACATTCCGAATGGGGCATTGTACTCAATCATTGGTCTGATGAGTGATGAGTATAGGGAGACTATGACCTCCCTTGATCTAGATGAGAATCCCTTCATGATAAGGTGGGCAATGTAGAAGGTCTTCCTAACTACTTTAGCTACATGGGTGTCGAATGACAGACTACTATCAACCTGGGTCCCCAGGTCCCTGATAACTTCTTCTGTGCTCAGTGGATTGCCACCTATTTGGTAGCTAGGGGTAACCTTGTTTTTCCGAAGGGTATGACTATGCATTTTTAGGCATTTAACTTTAGGCCATGACTCTGGCACCAGTTATCCGTTTCTGTGAGACCCTTCTGAAGGATATCTGTGTCAGATGTGTTTCCTACTATGGCCCAGTTTGCAGTCATCTGCAAACTTTGTCAGCCATAACCCTCCTGTGTTTGCTTGTACTGAAAAGTAGATGCCAAACAAGAGTGGGCCCAGGACTGAGCCCTGTGGTACACCACTTGTGACAGGCTTTGAGTCTGACATGGCGCCAGCAACTCTGACCCTGTGGGTTCTGTCACTCAGCCAGTTTGCAACCCATCTTGTGATGTATGGGTTAACATTTAAGCTGATGAGTTTTTCAATGATACCCGAGTGGGGTATTGTATCAAGGCCTTCGCCAGATCGAGGTAGGCTGTATGGACTGCCTTTCCTCATCAATGGCTTTGGTGACTGTTTGAAAAAGTCAACCAAGTTTAGAAGGCATGATCTGCCTTTGACAAAGCCAAACTGGGATGGATCCAAAGTCTGCAAATTCCCTATGTCTTTATTTATGAGGTCCATTATGATCCTCTCCATGGCTTTGCAGATAAGGCTTGTCAAGCTAATGGGCCGGTAATTTCCAGGGTCGGTGGAGGCACCGCCTTTGTGAAGTGGGACCACAGTTGCAGTGCGCCACTCCTGGGTGCGTATCCAGAGGTAAGACTATGATTAAACAGCTGTCCTAGCTGTGGGTTTAATTCCTCGTTGAGTTCGTGGAGCACAAAGCCGGGGACACCATCAGGTCCCATGGATGCTGTGTTTTTGCTTTGGAGAGAGCAGTTCTCACTTGGGCGTTGGAGATGTTTGGGGGGCTGCAATCGCCTGGTATAGATATCTCTCCTTTTGGGGCGGGGAGAAGTTTGCACTGAACCTGTCAGCCAGTATGTTGGCAATGTCTGTAGGATCAGTAATCTTCACATCATTTTGAACTAGTTCTGAGCATATCTGGGAGTTTCCTCCCAGGTTTCTAACATAGCTAAAGAAGGCCTTATGATTGTCTTTTGAGTCTTTAGCTATTTTTCTCTCAAAATTTGCTTTGGATGATTTTATGAGAGCTCTTAGTTTTTACTTATAGTGATCAAGGGTGTCTTACCTTTTAAGGATTTTGCTCTATCTTGTAGTAGCTTCCTCCTTTTGTTGTAGAGTTTGTTTATGGCTGGGGTCCACCAGACTGGACGCTTGCCTTTGGTACAAAGAGTCTTTGTTTTGCTTGGGATTGCCTTATCCATGCAGTCCTGCAGGTGCTGGTAGAAGGCATTTGTAAGTGATTCAGCGGCTTGAGTACTGTTTTCTGCCGGCTCGGGCGCCTCAAAGCAGACCACACCAATCTTTAGAAGTCTGCAGTCGGCTTCGAGAAGTTCTTTACTGTGGTCTTTTTATTTCAGGTGGGGTGGGATGAGGACCTCCAGCGAGATTAGTTTGTGATCTGATCTCACCAGTGAGGGGTATACTTCCGGTGTTGAACATTGTGCTCCCATGTTCGTGATGATGAGATCAAGTATGTTTTCTCCTCTTGTGGGGATGGTGACTAGTTGTTCCATGGCATTTGAGTTTATGAATTCCAGGAACTTTTGGGCTAGGGTGTTTGGGCTTGAGTAGTGTTCCCAGTCAATATTAGGGTAATTGAAGTCACCTAGTATGATGGTGTTTGGTGATACATTTATCCCCTCTAGTGTTTTCAGGAAAGCCATGTAAGGTTCCTGAGTTTGTGAGGGTGGCCTGTAACATGCTACAATTTGTAGAGCAGTCTTGCCTATGGTTAATTGCACCTGGATGGTCTCCGATGCATCGTGCGTTGCCACCAGTCTTGAGGTGTGGGTGTCTTTGATGAATATGGATACCCCACCTCCTTTCTTGGTATTGTCTGGATTTTGGGGCCGGAACGCATGATAAGAGGTAAAACCTGATAGTGCTGGGGTGCTCTCAGGAGCCTTGAACCAGGTTTCTGTCACTGCACAGACATCGATGTTCTCCATACTGAGAAGGGCCTCGAGTGCGTGCATTTTGAGATTTAGACTTCTGGCATTGAGCAGCATTACCCTTAGTTTTTTCCTTTTTGTGTTCTAGGGTGGTAGGTTTAGAATTTGAGCCTTGCCTAAAAAGGCACTATGGGGTGGCAAGAGCCTTTGCCAATATCCGAATCCCAGGGTGACAGGTGCAAGCCGTCCCTTGAAGCAGCGTGGCTTGTCCAGCATGTCATCCCAGGCAGACAGACTTTGGATCCCCTTTGAATGACACCAGAGTTTAAGCCAATTGTTAAAGCTGATCATCTTATCTCTGTATTGTGGCATCATTCTTGGTGAAGGTAGGATACTGCTCAAGGTCAGGGTCATACCTGCCTGGGCTACATAATCAGAGAGCTCCTCAATGTCTCTTTTCATGTAGTCCAAGGAGGTACGTCTCAGGTCGTTACACCAGCGTGGACAATGATTGAGTCGTATTTGTACCTGCTGTTGAGAGACCTGAGTGCTTGCGTTATGTGGCGGATTCTAGCCCGACAGGCAGCTTACTGTGACCTTCTCCTTACTCAGTCTGGTGAGCGGACGCCAGTGTGTCTGACTATGGAGTCACCAATGACTAGTGTGTCTGGCATTGTGTTTGGCCTTAAGGGCTGTGACTGTTTGACACTCTGACTGTGAGGTCTATGTGTTGCAGGTGTTGTGTTCTGAGGTGGTGGTTGTTTGGGTGTCTGCTTTGGTGGCCTCTGCTGTTTTGGTAGATTTTTGATCAGAGCCGCCGAGTATGTCTTTGTGTGTTTATGTGTATGATTTGAGGTTGTGATGGTACTATGTGAGACTGGGTCTATAGTGTGTGTGGTAACCTTCTCCTCCTGACTGGTCTTGCCAGTCCTATGTTGAGAGAGCTCAGCCTCCAGTTTGGCCGTATAGTTGCATCTCTCGCATGTATTTGTGTTTTGTGGGAGGAGGAGAGGGTTGTTCGTGTACATGAGGCAATTGTAACATTGCCTCAATATTCCCAGGTTCACCAGCTGAGCAGGAGAGGACACTAGCAACTGATCCCTCGACATGCTAGAAGGACTAGACAAAAAAACTTTAAAAGAGATTCCGGGGGACGTGGGTGACCGAGAAATGGGGGTTTGCCTTTTTGGGGTGCTATCTATAAGAGTGCCGTATCAAGGTAATAAGTACTGTAGGAGCAAGTGCTAGGTTTAACAGATAGAGAAAAGTCTACTTGGAGTCAAGTAGAGATGATCTTTTTAGGTATTAGAGAAAGTGCTAGTAACAGGGATGCTTAAAGGTAAGATTGAAAAGAATGCACTCTGCAGTGTGCACTAGTTTGCATCCCATCTCAACCATCAGTTGCCTCTCTCTTGTACCAGGTCCTTCCACAAGACAGCTTAGAAAGTGGATGCCCTGTCCTTCAGCTGGAGGAATCTTTCGGGATATGCCTTCCCTCCTCTTCCTCTTCTGCCTTGGGTATTGCTAAAGATAAAGCTGGACAAACCCAGACTGAACATTTTGATAGCTCCAAATTGGCCTCGTCAGTTTTGGTACCCAACTCTACTGCACCTTTGCTTGGAACCCCCTTGGAGTCTTCCTCTGACTCTTTCTCTTCTGTCCCAGCATCAGGGTCAGGTATTTCACTCTCAAATCAAGACTCTCTGCCTGGCAGCTTGGCTCATCAAAGGCAATTAATTCCTTCTTCTCTTCCTAAACAAGTTTTGGATGTTCTTTTGGAAGCTAGGCGTCCTAGTACAAGGAAATCTTATGCTTCTAAATGGAAAAGATTTTGTATTTGGATGCAGGATCATGGCTCTGATCCTTTATTACCTGATATTCCCTCTATTTTACTTTATCTCTCGGACCTTTTGCTTAAAGGTCTTTCCTTTTCCTCCATTAAAATTCATGCTTCTGCTATTTCGGCTCATTTCAGTTGTGATCCTCCCATTTTTTCCCACCAGCTGATTAGACAATTTCTGAGAGGAGCTAAGAATGTAAGACGACCTAGATCTCCTCCTGTCCCTCCTTGGGATCTCAACTATGTCTTGGAAAAGCTTACTTTGCCTCCTTTTGAGCCTGCTGCTTCTGCGGATATTAAGTTCTTATCCTGGAAGACAGCTATCTTGTTGGCCTTGACTTCTGCCAGAAGGGTGTCTGAGTTACAAGCCCTCATAGCCGTGGAACCTTACCTAATCTTCCATCAGGACAGTTTCCTTGAGGACCAATCCTACTTTTATGCCTAAGGTAGTTTCTAGAGTGGCTCTAAATCAGACTATTCACCTTCCTACCTTTTTCCCAAAACCCCAAAATAAGGGGGAAAGGATCTTGCATTCATTGGACGTACACAGGCAACTACGTTTTTACCTGGACAAAACTGAAGATTTCAGGAAATCAGATCAATTGCTTATCTCATTTGCTTCCAGTTCTCTAGGTAAAGCTATTTCTAAGCAAACTATTTCCAAATGGATTGCTCATGGAATAAGATACTGTTACTCTCTTTATGGCAAACAGATTCCAGGTACCGTCAGGACTCATTCTACTAGAGCAGCTGCCACTTCAGCAGCCTTTCTCAGAGGAGTTCCTACCAAGGACATTCTGGAGGCTGCCACTTGGAGCTCTGTGCATACCTTTTCCAAGCACTATAACCTCCCTTTGTTCTCTATGTCTAGGGCAGGCTTTGCCTCTGCTGTTTTGCAGGGTCTTCTAGCTGCTCCTTCATAACCTCCTCCCGTGTTCTCAGCTTTGGGATTCTACCCTACAGTTATGACTGCAACAGTGAAACGCGAAGAACATAGTACAGTTGTGTATACCTACCATAAATGTAGATGTTCGAGTGTCTTCACTGTTACAGTCTGTGTTTCCCTCCCTCCAGACCCCTCATTTCTTTATGCTTACTGTGTTTCTTTTTCCACTACCTTTCTGGTGTATTTGTTTTTCCCTTGGGACACCTTTTTGTTTTAGGGGAGCTTCTGACATCAGGGGCAAGAAAGGCTGGAGAAGATGGCGTCGGCTGTCAGCCTTATACCCATGCGTTCTGACGTCAGGGTGCTTGCTGATGCAGCCGATGCCGGACCCAGACTTTGATATTCTGGCCGACCTCGGGCTGCTTGCTGGCAGGAGTACCCTACAGTTATGACTGCAACAGTGAAGACACTCTAACATCTACATTTATGGTAGGTATACACAACTGTACTTTCCTCAAAATCAACAATAGAAAGTCTCAACGTATATATTTTTTTACCTGGTAGGATTTCAACAGCAGAAGATATCCTGTACTAGATATCTTGTATTCAACAAGAAATTATAGGTGAACTCAACATAGACTAGCAGGTGATTAGTAACGACACTTCCTCAGAATTGATTAGCTATGTAAAGCCACAGATTCATCACCTCTTCCACCAGAATCAAGCAGTCAAACAGACCTTCAAGTTTCAAATTGGATCACTGCCAACAAACCAAGCACAACTGATGCCTGCCATATACAATAAGCAATGACCTTCCCTCTTATACTTGCAGATAATTTATATCCAAATCCATAAAGATGTCTGTACATTTTTGTTGTATTTTCAATACTCTAACCTAGTATAACTGGAACATTAAAATCCATGCCAATTTATGCAGCGGTCTCATACCTTAATGAAACCTTTATAAATATTCTCCAATAGCCTTGTTCCTGTGCAGTCTAATCAAACCCTGCACTATAGCTAACTAAAGACATCATGCTTCAGAGAGACAAAGCCTGGAAAGACTGGCATAAGAGTACATTTAGGCATTTTCAGAAATCTTGATAAAGACCATTACAATGAATAAACAAAACCTGTTATACCTATCTCCAGTCCATCCATCCATACCCCTTTTCCTCATTTTCTGCGTGTTGTTGGGGTGTCACTTTAGTAGTGACAGTCATCTAGAGCCGTGGTTCACACCACTGGTATAAACACCAAAAAATCCAAAATTTATTTGGTAATTTTTAAACAACTGAATACAATTATGGCTATGTCACAGCACCTCCTACTTCTAACATCACTGACTCTGTACCATATCAGTTCAACTCAGTTATGCAGATAGCACCATCTGGTTAGGAATGACAACCATTCACCTCTCTCTCTGCCACTGCCCCCTTCCTACCCCATCAAATCATTCATTCTGCTTCCTTCCATTCTCCTTGTATATTATAAGAAAAGGACAGCAACAACAAGCTAAACTCCGATGTAATGGTAATAAAACAAAACACCACAAGAAAACAAAATGGGAAACGATGGAACTTTAGCTCTCAAAACAGTTAATAAACTTCTGTCTAAAAGATGACTTCAGAAAATAATCAAGTCACATAACACATTTATGTAAATAAGAACAAGTAACCAATCACATTTCAAATTTAATTTATACATAAAAAGTTGGAGAAATCAAATTTACATACAAAATTCTCACAAACTTTTGACTGTATGAACTAAAACTATATAGATCTACTTAATTTTCAGTCTATTTAAAAAAAAAACAATATTTACTGATTCATTTAGACCTGGGAATTTGTCAGCATTTAACTTAATCTGCCACTTAGCTTCTATTATTATAAGAAACTTTCTATTATAAGAACACTTCTATTGAAACTAAAACAAGTCTCTTCAGCTGCTTATCAACTTCTCAACCAATACCTTAAAAATAGCAACTGATGTCATGGCTTTTCATGTATCCATACTGATAAACTGATCCATGTTAGAAAGTTACGTCTCATCCATCTGGAAAAAATCATATATGATGCCATATCACAATGATGGCACATCAAAATATCCTGTATAATACCATTGGACAAAGATGGCACAGATGTTTACAACTATAGAAATATCCCCTGTCAAAAATATTAGAAAAATGCATCCACTCATAGCTTGTGCAGTACATTCTTGCAACCTTTTCTCCAAAACTCCTCAAGGTTTTGGACCTCACCATAGTGTACTGGTCGTATCCTCAACTTCAAAATAACTCAAAACAACCTATAAAAAAACTGTAAAGATACTTTAATGGAAAATGAGCGCTTTTGTTCTAACATAGAACTTCATCAGACAAATCCATTACAAGTAATCCAGTTAAATGAACTTTCCCATGATCGTGTGTTAAGCGTCTCAATGCTTTAACCCCTTCCTTCTCAAAACCACTTAAAAATTTTCTCTCTCATTTATTCCTGGAAGCTGCAGGCATTTGGTCTAACTTGCCAGCAGTATTCCTTCCAATAGAAATAATCTTCAAGTTCAAATCTTTCATCAAAGTTATCCACTTGATCTATGACCTGAAAAAATAATTTTTTAACTTCTTTCATATGAGCTTGTAATGCATGCTTTGCCAAAGCATTACTTGCATCTAATTTTTCCATAGCATGCAAATGTTCATATACTTTCATATAAAATTCCCTTGTCCTTCCTGTGTAAAAAGCTTGACATTTTTTCTACACAGAACAATGTTGACTACATATTTAGACTTGCAAGAAAACTTCATACACAGTTTAATCTCAAAATTACAGCTTTCTTAAAAAAAGAAGAAAAAAGAAAAAAAAATAGTTCCTTCTTTAATATACTTGCAATTGCTGCAAGCATGACATATAAACATTCCTCCAGAAGAAACTTATTACTATCATATGATGGTTTCTTTTGAAAATGTTCTTATAAATTTTTATCCTTGTTAGTGACAAAAAACAAGTTTTCCCCTATTGTTTTCTTCAGTTCTGGAAAATTCATAAGAAATCTCCATTTACTTCTAACCAGATCTTTAGTATTCCTTTCATCCACTGAATTCGACAGAAAACATGCCATGGA
Organism: Protopterus annectens; assembly: GCF_019279795.1. Taxonomy (NCBI): domain Eukaryota; kingdom Metazoa; phylum Chordata; order Ceratodontiformes; family Protopteridae; genus Protopterus; species Protopterus annectens. Next base: position 534,707,361 of record NC_056745.1, on the reverse strand, counting down.
AAATTCTCTCCTCGAGTCTTCCTTACTAACACTACTGACACCTTCACTTATTGGTTTGTATTCTGTATGCCTTCTATTTACCATTTCTTCCAACAAATTAACTAATACTTGGGATACTCATTATCATAAAACTTGTATCTCACTTCATAGGTTCATAGGTAGGTACTAGGCTATTGGCCCTAGGGCCTATATAAGCCTAGCCAAACGGTACCGTAGCTTTTGCCATCCAAGAAAATTATTTTCCTGTGGCCCTGTCAAGCAGAGCCACAAAAGTGATCTCCGTGGTGAATTTCCTATCTCCCATCCAATCACTCTGGATCCTCAGTTAATCTATTAGCCGTAATAAATTGGATTTTTACTACATTCTTCTTAGGAGTGAAATGTTGCTTGTTATCAAAATGCAAGTAAGCATTACTTCAGACTTTTTTAAATATTGAAACTTTTAAGTTTTCATTGCACTTGTACTGTGTAATGTTGAGATGCAGAATATTCATTTTTTTATATTTAAAGTAAATTTTAAATAATTGGTGACCCTATTTAAGTACGTTGCAAAATTCACAAGTTCTGATGTTCTTTGTGTTTCACTGCTGCAGTCATCACATTGGGTTATCCTTGCCAGGATAGCCCTCGGCCGGCCCGAATACCAGAGGCTTAGTATTTCTGTCAGTTGCTGTCACTAAAGGACTGACGTCAGGTCATCAGTAGTATAAAGTAAGGCAGCCAACGCCATTACATCAGTCTTTCTTGCCATGGAGCCCGAAGCAGAAGCAGTTCGCACGAGTGCCGGTTGGCTGCTACCTGAGTTTCGTCTACCGAATTGAAGTTGAAGTCTTCTAAAGCTAAGTACCCCGTTGGGATCCTTTTTTCTTGCACTAACCAATGTCAGAAAAAGTTAATAATCGTCTCGCCTGTGGAAAGCAAATACCACACCGAGACTTTCATTCTTACTGCGTCATTTGTTTAGGCCCATACCACGGCGTCCCCCGATGTCCTTCAAGGATGCATTTGCAGTCCTTACATATGGGTTGTCCTGCCTCAGGCAGCCCTTCGGTCGGTCGGATTCCAAAGTCTGGGTCCGGCGTCGGCTGATGTCGCCCTTTCCCCGACGTCAGAGCCTGGGGTATAAAAGCGTCAGCCGACACCATCTTCCTCAGTCTTTCTTGCCGCGTGGTGCCCGAAGCAGAAGCAGTTCGCAAGTGCCGGTCGGCCAGCTCCTGTAACTTCAGCTATCGAAGACTTCAAAAGCTAAGTACCCCGTTGGGGACTCTTTCTTGCCTCAGCCGATGTCAGATCAAATGCTTAAAGTTAATAATTGCTTAACTTGTGGGAAACAAATACCTCATAAGGATTTCCATTCTTACTGCCTCCCCTGCCTAGGCCCAGACCACGACGTCTCAGCCTGTACAGCCTGTGCTTCCTTCAATCGATGCACTCTTAGGCGTCGGGCGGAGTTTGCAGAGGAATTTTTTGGGGCTAGTTACTGTTACAATATGCCGTCGGAGACCCCGACTTCTCATTTAACCAAAAAACGGAAGGACAAGGACCGACACACGAGGACCGTGGTTTCGGCTGAAACCACGCCTAGGCCTACCGCGAGTGTCTCTGTCTCGGCTGAAACAGAATCCTTGGCTCTTCCGACCGTCGAATCCGCACAACCGACAACCTCGGCCCCGGAGGCCCCCTCTGAGTCTGTTATAGAATTTCCCTCTGAAACCGGTGCTCTGGAAACATCTGACACCATTTCTCTAGATAAAACTACGCCAGCACGTGGAGCAGCCAGGCCTCCTGCATCCATGTCCATAAAGGCTTTCACAAGGGCTAAAGCTGCTAAACAGCCTAAATCTCTGCCTCCCAAGGCTATTCCTCAGGGATCCACTACCGGTTCACAGATTTTAAGTTTAGTTGAGGAACTTATTTCCTTAATTATGTGCTCTCAGCCACATCCGGACAGGGGCTCTCAACCTTCTCTAGACAAAAGGCCCAGGGTAGAGCACACTGATCCCCAGTCTTCTGATGAGGCCTCAGATGACTCTGCTCTATCAGACTACCAGGAGGAGGCCTTTACGGCCTACGAGGATTCTGATGCAGAGGAATCTATTCCCTCGGCCTCCCCTCCTGAAGAGTTGTCCTTTGGGGAGACCCTACACTCCATGAGAGAGCATTTCAAATGGCAGGGACAAGAATTCTCTGATTCCAGGAAGAGATTAAGGACTTTTTTGCATTTACCTCAGCATATGCCTTTGGCTATCCCTCCTGTTTTGAATGTCATTGATGATGTGTACTCTGAGTCTAGCATTTCCCCTTCCTCCGGCTCCTGTTAAACCCGATAGGTACTACAGGGTCCCGGACTCTCATCATTTCCTTTACAAGGGCCACTCTGCTGACCCAGAAACTATTTCCCAGGGCCATAAAGGGGTTGCAACTGCCACTACTAAGAATCCACTCCCTTCTGAAAGGGAGTCCAGGGCTTTAGAGAGATGGGGTAAAAAAGTGTATACTACTTCCACTCTTTCTATGAGGGCATTCATTTGTCAATTCCATATGATACAGTACCAAGAGTATTTGTTAGATGAATTGCATAAAAAAAGTCTTCGCCTGAACCCCTAGATCGCAAGGCACTTCAGGATCTGGTACATAACTCCCAACAGGTTAGCAACCATTTCTTGCAGTGTAGTTATGATGCATTGGAAGCTTCATGTAGGTCAGCAATGACAGGTGCAGTCATACGAAGGCATGCTTGGCTGAAGGAACAAACTCTGCCAGATCATGTTAAAGCAAAGCTTCTGGATGCGCCACTGGAAAAGCAAAAGTTATTTGGTTCCACGGCTCAGGAGGTCTTAAAGAAATTTGAGGAAAAGGCTAAATCTGTTCAAACAAAGATTTTCTCCAGGTCCAACGACCAAGATTCAGCAGAAGTTGGCCTTCTAAGAATTGGTCCTTTCCAGACACAGAGAGATTTCAAAGAGGCAATAACAGGCGTGCCAGAGGTAGCGGGCAAGCTAGAGGCTCCTACAAAGGACGTCAATGGCAGCCTCCTAACCAGAGAGGTAGTGCAGGACCTACAACTGCTGCACAAGGACAGACTCAATGACTTTACTTTGACCTCGCCAACCAGGGCTCAATTGGAAGCACCTTTGGGTGGAAAGCTGTCTTTATTCTCAGAAAATTGGCACAGTATTACAAGGGACAAATGGACACTGCAAATAATAGACAAAGGATACAGGTTCCATTTCCATACATTACCAAAAAGAAAGGGCATGCCAAACCTGCCACCAAATCAAAGGGCAGAGGCTTTCAAACAAATTTCCAACCTACTGAAAATGAAAGCTATAGAAAAGGTTCCTCTCACAGAACAAGGCCAAGGATTTTATTCCAGACTATTCCTTGTCCCAAGAAAAGAAAAACAATGGAGACCTATACTGGACTTGTCTGCACTGAATACTTAACTCATTGTGCCAAAATTCAAAATGCTGACCCTACAGCAGCTCCTTCCCATGCTGGGCAAGGGGTCTTGGCTGGTAACTCTAGACCTCAAGGAGGCATACCTGCATGTCCCTATCAGACAAAGTTGCAGAAGACACCTCAGATTTCTTGCAGGTTCAGAGCATTATCAATTCTCAGCATTGCCCTTTGGCTTATCTACTGCTTCCAGAGTATTCACGAAATGCCTGGCATCAGTAATTGCACACTGCAGACTTCAGGGGATTCAAATATACCCATACCTGGACGACTGCCTTATACAAGCGGACAGCCAACAAACTCTGGTAAAACATTTGAATTATGCCATCTGCCTACTTCAGGCCTTGGGATACACAGTCAACATTCAAAAATCAAGACTTGTTCCATCCCAAAGAATAACTTTTCTGGGTGCGAAAGTTGATACAACCACCCAAATGGCTTTTCTCACAGAGGAAAAACAGACAACTGCCGGATTATTTTGAAAATCTGACAAAACAAACCCAGCTGACTGCAATGAAAATCCTGCAGGCCCTGGGTTACATGGCATCTTGAATTTTTCTGATTCCACAAGCAAGGCTGCATATGAGGAAACTACAATGGTACCTAAGGAGTTTATGGTCTCAGCACAGTCACAGCCTAGAAGCTTTGATACCATTCTTTCCATGCCTTCAAAAGGTATTTCAGTGGTGGGCTCAAGCAAGCCAGTCAAACGTGGGTCTGCCCTTCAGCAAACCAATAAGCAGCCAAACCATTACAACGGACGCCTCAGACCATGGATGGGGAGCACACATGGAGGGCAGATGCATTCAAGGTCTATGGTCACAGAAAGAATTGCGCATGCACATAAACCAAAAGGAAATGCTGGCAGTGATGCATGCAATCGGGGCCTTCAAACACTTCCTGCATCAAGGCCACCTGCTAATAAGGACAGACAATACCACAGTTATGTGGTACATAAACAAGCAAGGAGGTACCCATTCTTACCCTCTGTGCAGGCTAGCAATGAATCTTTGGCAACTTTCCCTCAAACTCAATATAGAGCTACAATCCCAGTTTGTGCCAGGGAAAGACAATGTACTGGCGGACAGTCTAAGCAGAAATATCATGGACCCACACGAATGGATGCTGCACCCAGACATCTTCCTTCAGATAACACAATCATGGGGGAGGCCGGACATAGATCTTTTTGCCTCCCACCACAACCATCAGCTGAAGAAATTCTGCTCAAGGACATACCACCCACAAGCATGGAAAGTGGACGCCCTCTGTTTCAGCTGGAATACTCTAACAGTATATGCATTCCCACCTCTTCCATTAATGACCAAGGTCTTACTGAAGATCAGGACAGAACAGCCAAAAGTGATTCTGATAGCTCTGGACTGGCCAAGACAGCACTGGTACCCACTGTTAAGGAGCATGTCACGCACAAAACCGTGGCCTCTGACACAGCACAATTACAAAACTCTGCACTCCAGCCTGAAAACCTTGCAGCTGACAGCCTGGAAAATACCTTGACTCCTCACCAGCATAAACTATCCAAGAGTGTGAAGGCGATCATCATGGAAGCTCGCCGGCCTTCCACAAGAAAGGCATATTCAGCAAAATGGAAAAGATTTCGCACTTGGAACACCACAAGGGGCCAAGATGCGACAGTGATGAACATTGCACATATCCTGGAATAGTTGGCAGAAATGCTCCAAAATGGCCTCTCTTACTCTAACATAAAAATTCATGCTTCAGCAATTTCAGCAGAATACAACACTGATCCACCTGTCTTTTCTCATCCTCTGCTAAGGCAGTTTCTAAGAGGAATTAAAAATATCAACCCTCCAAGGAGACCACCAGTGCCTACATGGGACCTTAACTTCATGTTGGAAAAATTAACTCTACCTCCGTTTGAGCCAGCAGCATTTTCAGAACTACAGTTCCTGTCTTGGAAGACTGCCTTCCTTCTGGCCATAACCTCAGCAAGAAGAGTAACTGAGTTGCAGGCCCTCATGGCAGTACAACCATTTCTTATTTTTCATCAGGACAGAGTCTCATTGAGGACCAATCCTTCTTTCATGCCAAAGGTAGTATCCAGGGTCTCATTGAACCAAGCTATTCACCTGCCTACCTTCTTTCCAAATCCACAAAACAAAGGAGAGAAACTTCTGCATACCCTGGACATTCAGACAGTTGCGCTACTACTTGGACAGAACTAAGGCTTACAGAAAAACTGACCTGCTGTTTGTAGCCTATGCTGCTGGTGTACAAGGGAAAGCAATTTCCAAACAGACAATTTCAAAATGGATAGGGAATTGCATTCGATTCTGTTACTCCTTTCATGGCAAAACTGTGCCAGCTAACATTAGACCTCATTCCACCAGAGCCACAGCCACCTCCACAGCCTTCTTAAGAGGGGTGGCTACCAAGGACATTTTAGAAGCTGCTACATGGAGCTCCGTGCATACATTTTCCAAGCATTACAACTTACCTTTATATTCCAGATCCAGAGCAGGCTTTGCTACGGCAGTCCTGCAGGTCATTTTAGCTATACCATCCTTTTCTTAGATCCTACCACCCCCAGCTTGGCTATGGTATTCTACCCATATGTAAGGACTGCAGATGCATCCTTGAAGGACATAGTACAGTTTTGTACCTACCATAAATGTAGATGTCCGATAGGTATGCATCTGCAGTCAGGTTTTCCCTCCCTCCTTCCCCTCTGTGGTACTTCTTGGGTACTTATCCCTCTTTCTAGCTAGCTGGGGTTATCTATTATGGTGCATTTGTTTTATATTACTGTGCATGTTTGAAATTTTTTTGCATTTCTCCAAATTTAGCCTTCCTTAGAGGGCATCTGGGGCAAGAAAAACTGAGGAAGATGGCGTCGGCTAACGCTTTTATACCCCCAGGCGCTCTGACGTCGGGGGAAAGGGCGACATCAGCCGACGCTGGACCCAGACTTTGGAATCCGGCCGACCGAAGGGCTGCCTGAGGCAGGACAACCCATATGTAAGGACTGCCGATGCATACCTATCGGACATCTACATTTATGGTAGGTACAAAACTGTACTTGGTCTTTTCTGTGCTTTGTTCAACGCCAGAACTAGCCATCATTGGGCCCTTTTTGTAGCTAGATATTTTCGCTTACAGTTCTCTAATTCCGATATGGCTTCGGTAAGCCATCTGACAGCAGATCTTCCAAAAAAAGTAAAGATCGACAGACCGCACAGGTCCAAACCTACTGAAGACACTTCCGTTAATCCAGTAGTCAGTTCTCCGATCCTCAGTGAGGTGCTTTCACAGCCCTGGATGCTCGCTTCTGTGGTTTTGCAGGCTTCTACTGAGACCTTTTCAGAGTCTGGTATGCCGCAAAACTTTTCTTCGACTAAGGATTCTGTGGTCGTCTCTACCTTGGATGGGTCCGGAGCTGCTGAGCAGGCACCGGCTTCAGAGAAAGTCCTTCACACTACCGATTCTCTACACAAACTGAAGTCTTTTCGCGACTACTGTTCTTATAAAAACGACCAAATTTCGTAGGCCCAGGGTGTGAACCATACCCAAGAAACCGACCCAATCTCAGGCACCTGCTTCCTTGCTTCAGTCTGAAATGTTTAAAATGATGGAAGACCATGTCATGCTCATCAGGGGAAGCCAAGCTACCCCCTCCAAAAGGAAAATAGATCTGTCCCCTGTAGTTTTGTCTGAACAAGAGTCAGACTAGACTGATGTATCTGAATATGAAGACATGCAACCTTTCTCTACTTATGAGGATTCTGATGCAGAGGATTCCATCCCTTCAGCCTCTCCCCCAGAGGATTATTCCTTTGGGGAAACCTTTCATACCTTAAGGGAGCATTTCCAATGGGAGAGTCAAGACTACCCTCAGTCTAAAAAGAGACTCTGGGAATTCTTAGATCTTCCACAGCACAGCTTTCCTTCTGGCCATCACTTCAGCCAGAAGAGTCTCCGAGCTGCAAGTGCTTATGACACTGGAACTTTTCATCATCCATGCTGACAGGGTATTCCTCAGAACTAACCTATCCTTCATGTCCAAGGTGCTGTCCAGTGTGGCTCTCAACCAATCCATTCATTTGCCCACCTTTTTGCCCTAATCCCCAGAACAAGGAGGAAAGGATCCTGCACTCTCTCTAGATGTGCACAGACATCTAGACAGGACTAAATCCTTCAGAAAGTCTGATCAATTGTTGGTTAGCTTTGATACAGGGGCAGAATGCAAAGCCATCTCCAAACAAACCATTTCCAAATGGATAGCACACTGCATCCATTTCTGCTGCAAACAACATGAAAAGCCTCCCCCTCCCTCCACCAGAGCAGCCTCCACCTCTGCAGCTTTCATCAGAGGAGTCGCCACCAAGGGCATCTTGGAGGCTGCCATCTGGACATCTGTTCACACCTTTACCAAACATTACCACCTGCCTCACTTCTACCAAACCTTACCACATGCCTCTCTTCTCCAAATCCAGGGCAGGGTTCGCCTGTGCAGTCTTTCAGGGCATTCTAGCCAGCCCCTAGTTTCCTTGACTGCCTCCACCCATTTCCTCACCTTTGGGAATCCACCCAAATGTGATGACTGTAACAGTAAAACACGAAGAACATACTACAGTTGTGTACACTTACCATAAATGTAGATGTTTGAGTGTATTCACTGTTGCAGTCCTGGTTTCCCTCCCTCCATCCCCCTTTCTTATTTTTCCTTACAAGGGACATATTGGTATTTACTTTCTACTGGTGGGGTTCTTCCACAAGAACCTGGCTCCTACTTGGGGGCACCTGACAGGTTAGGCCAAGAAAAACTGATGTAATGGCATCTGCTGCCTTACTTTATACAACTGACAACCTGACTTCAGTCCTGAAGCGACAGCAACCATTGCAGCAATACTAAGCCTCTGGTATTTGGGCTGGCCGAGGGCTACCCTGGCAGGGATAACCCAAATGTGATGACTGCAAAAGTGAATACACTTGAACGTCTACATTTATGGTATGTGTACACAACTGTACTTTGTCACCTTTCCACAGAGGAAAAAACATTAGTAAAATGCATCTATAATAAAAATCAGAATTCTAAGTGCATTACTTTTCCCAGTCTGTCATAAATAAATTAGCATAGCTAGGGGCCACAGCAGCTCCCATTACAACTCCATTAGTTTGTTTGAACAGTTAATCAGTTAATTGTTAAAAAAAATATATATGTGTGTGTGTGTGTGTGTGTGTGTGTGTATATATATATATATATATATATATATATATATATATATATATATATATATATGTATGTATATATATGTATATATATATATATCAAAATGACACCTAATATTTCAGTAAACAATGTAATTTACTTATTAGAGAAAATACCTGAAGAAAACCTTTCTTTAACAATTTCAAGACCTTCAGCATTTGGTATCCCTGTATACAGTGACATAATCATTTGCAACCAAAAGCATGGTTTCATTTGTTTTCACCCCTATAATACTTTTTACTAAATTAGAGAGCCTTTTATAAAGGATTTACTGTTACATATCACTTTTTTGTAAAATGTTATCTACAAAATTTGCCATAGCCTCCATTTTACTTCCTTGGTTTGCAGCATTTAACCGAAGAGGAGGCTTTTCCAAATTAGTATTTTTGCCAGGCAAAAAACAGCTTAACTTTGGGTTTGAAATCTTAGTGTTCTGCTGTCTCACTGGAAATAAGTTCCTCTGATAACTCCTCAATATGGGCTTCATTCAAACTATATAGGTTCATAGGTGTGTACTAGGCTAATGGCCCTGGAGCCTTTACAGGCCTAGCCCATAGGATTACCCTGGCATCGTGCCACCCAAACTTAGTTCCTAGTGCCTCTGTTGAGTAGAGCCACTGGATTGATCCCTGGGATGAATTTTCTGTTTCCCATCCACTCATCAACGTCTCTCGTAAAGAGGGCCAGTGAGGTGCTCTGCTTGATATGTATGGGAAGTCTATTCCATAGCATGGGCAGTCTCTGGGTTATGAACCTGTCCCTCCAGCATGTGTGTGGTGTGGAGGGATTGGGATTTCTTTAGATGTAGCATTTCTAACAGAGCTGGGTCAGACATGGCTTTGTAAGTTAAGAAGAAGTAGGCGATGTGCGACAGAGAATAGTTGGAGTTTTTGATTCAGTCTATATAGGATGAGTGTTAGGCCTAGGATCCTCTTTGTGAGGTACTTTTGCGGTCTCTCCAGTTGTCGCAGGTGTCTAGTGAGGTACATGCTAAATGGGACATTGTACTCTGTGACTGGCCTAATGAGGGAAGAGTAGAGGGAGACAACCTCTTTCTTCCTAGATGCAAAACCCTTAGTAATGAGTTGTGTCTTTCAGAAGGACCATCTGACCAGTGACAACGTGGTGCTCAAAAGAGAGGTTGCTGTCAGCCTGTGTTCCCAGAGCTCTTATAATGCCTTCTGTGTTCAGTGGAGTACCATCAGTGTGGTAGCTCAAGGGAACTGGGTTTTTCCCAAAGGGGATAAAGACACATTTTTTGGCATTGAGCTTAAGGCCATGGTTCTGACACCAGTCGATGGTCTCATTGCGGCCTTTCTGTAGGATGTCAACATCAGTTTGGGAGTTAATAACCGCTCCTAACTTGCCAATCATCTGCGAAATTTGTCAGCCAAAGTCCCTTCGTGTTGGCCTGGAGTTCAGAGAAGTAGATTCCAAACAGGAGCGGACCCAGGACCGAACCCTATATCATGTGTTATGTGAATATGATGCCCTAATTTCTGACCAAATAACTGTCCTCCAACAGTGTACTTGTTTGTTCATAATACTTATCCAGAACTACTATTGCAATACCCTTGTCTGCCTTAGTAATATATAAAGCTATATTCTTCAAATCCCAAAATGCCACTCTTTACTGCCTAAATTATAATACATATTCTTAAGTTTGGCTTTTTAACAGATTTCTTGAATCCTTTTCTGCAGTCACAAAAATAGCCTCCAATTCTGGCATCAGCGGGGGTTTAAATATACTTTGCTTTTTAAACAAACAAAGGTAACCATGCTGCCAGTAGTCAACCACTTTTAAGTCTTTTAGAAAGGGTATCCAATTATACTGAGTAAAACAGCACTAATATAAATGGTAGAGTATAAACAAAGCAGCAAGGCTTTTTGGCGTGGCCAAGGTGTCACTAAAATAAGTACAAGTGCACTCAAGATGTTAAAGGTAGTCTCTAAAAGACTAGCCACAATGAAAGGTATAAAAATATTTAATAATAGATAATAAAATAGAAAACCATGAGAATGCTAAAGTACAATAAACACCAACCAGAATTTCAATTACAGGAGAAATAAAAACACAGTTGGATAGGTTCAAATAGATGCAGAAAAACAATGCTTAATGAATTGCATTGCATTTCCTGATTGTCTAAAGAATAAATGATGTTCTTCGTGTTTCACTGTTGCAGTCATAACTGTAGGGTACTCCTGCCGGCAGGCAGCCCGAGGTCGGCCAGAATATCAAAGTCTGGGTCCGGCGTCGGCTGTATCAGCAAGTACCCCGACGTCAGAACGCATGGGTATAAGGCTGACAGCCAACGCCATCTTCTCCAGTCTTTCTTGCCGTGCGGTGCAAAGCAGTTCGCAAGTTGTTGGTTGGCGTTTTCAAGACAACGTGGTGTGATTGTTGTCAGTCCGAAGTTTTCTACTTCTCTTCTCAAAGCTAAGTACCCCGTTGGGGAAACCTTTTTCTTGCTCCTCCGATGTCAGAAAACGTTAATAATTATGTATCGTGTGGAAAACAAATACCTCATAAAGATTTCCACTCTTACTGTCTACCTTGCTTAGGCCCTGACCACGACGTTTCTTGCTGTCGGTTCTGTGCCAGGTTTAATTCTCGCACTATCAAGCGTAGGTACGATTGGGCCTTGAATTATTTCGGTAGACGATTTAATTATAGGATGTCGTTGGATACTTTACCGACTACCGGAATACAGAAGAAACGCAAAGACAAGGACAGGCCTCAGAGGTCCAAACAGGATACTTTGCAGCCGGAGCCAGCTTCGGGTTCGGCGGTATTCAGTGAGGCGCTTTTGCAGCCCCTGTCGTCCGCCACTTCAGAACCGATGGCCGACACGGACTCCCATGGGGAGCCATCTAGGCCTAGTAATTTGTCTGCTGCAGGACCTTCGGATGTCGCTCCTTCAGATGGGTCCGGAACCGCTGTGCAGGTACCGGCTTCTGAGGGGGTTTTCAGGCCTTCACATATTACTATTTCCACAAAGTCAAAGGCTAAATCAAAGACTCCTGTTAAGCCCAGACCTTCTGCTCAAGCTTCTTCAGATACAGCTCCTAAGACTCGGAAGCAATTACTATGGATGGCTGAGGATTTATTAACTATGATTAGGGGCTCTCGCCCGCCTCCTGAGAAAAGGCCTAGACAGGATATCCCTTATGATTCCTCTGATCAGGCTTCTGTATCTTCTGTTTCTTCCTCTGATCAGGATTACTCTTTTCCTCCTTATGAGGACTCGGATGCTGAGGATTCTGTTCCCTCTGCCTCTCCCCCTGAAGATTTCTCTTTTGGGGAAACCTTGCATGAGATGAGGGAGCATTTTCATTGGGAAGGTCAGGATTATTCTGCTTCCAAAAAGAGACTTAGGGAATTTCTTCTTCTCCCTCAACACAGGCCTTTAGCTATTCCTCCTGTGCTTGACATTGTGGATGATGCCTTCTCTGAAGCTAACTTGAATCCTGATTCCATGCCGCTTGCTCCTTCTAAGCCTGACAGATTTTACAGGGTCCCTGATTCCCATCAATTTTTATTTAACAACCCTTCTGCTGATCCTGAAACTATTTCGCAGGGTTCCAAGGCTGCTAAGGCCACCTCCTCTAAGAATCCTATCCCCTCTGAAAAGGATTCTCGTGCCTTGGACAGGTGGGGCAAAAAGGTTTATACTTCAGCTACCCTTTCTATTAGAGCTTTAAATTGCCAGTTTCACATGTTTAAATATCAGCAGTTTCTTTTGTCTGATTTAAAACAAAGGCTTTCTACCTTTCCTGCATGTGCTGAGGACAAGGAATTACAGGATGTGTTGCATGCAACTGAACAAGTTAGCAAACATAGTTTACATTGTGGTTTTGATGCCTTAGAGGCTTCTTGCAGGGCTGCTGCTTCTGGTACCGTTATCAGGAGACATGCTTGGCTGCATGAGCAGAATTTACCTGAACAAGTTAAGGCTAAATTGCTAGATGCCCCTGTTCAGCATTATGTCTTATTTGGATCTAAGGCTGAGGAGGTGATTAAAAAGATGGAAGAAAAAGCCAAGTCTATGCAGACTGTAAAAGATTTTTTTGCAAGTGCAGCCTCCTAGATTTTCCAGAAATTGGCCCTCCAAAAATTGGTCTTTTCCCACTTCTGACAGGCCTCAAAGGGGAAGATATAGACGCTCCAGAGGTCGGGCGCAGGCTCAGGTCTCTTACAGATCTAGACAGTGGACTGCTTCTTCACCTAGAAGGGGAGAAGACAGACCTGAATCCCAAAGAAAGCAGACCCAATGACTCCCTCTGGGCTTCAGGTCCTCTCTCCCTGGATGCCCCTCTCGGAGGAAAACTTTCTCTTTTTTACCAAAATTGGACTCGCATTACCCAGGACAAATGGGTGTTAGACGTGATTTTGAAAGGCTACAGATTCCACTTTCACACTCTGCCAAGGCCTTCCGGCTGGCCAGACCTGCCAAAACATCAATGGACAGAGGCCTTAAATCAAGTGTATGCTTTATTAGCCTTAAGAGCCATAGAACCTGTTCCACCTCTAGAGGTGGGGAAAGGTTTTTACTCTAGACTTTTTCTGGTCCCAAGAAAACAAAACTCCTGGAGACCTATTCTGGACCTTTCAGTATTAAACACATTTTTGGAAATTCCAAAATTCAAGATGCTTACACTTCAACTTCTTCCAGTGCTCTCACGAGATGCTTGGATGGTAACATTGGACTTAAAAGAGGCTTACTTACACGTCCCCATAAGGCAACAATGCAGAAAGTACCTCAGATTCAAGGCAGGCTCGAGACGCTTCCAATTCTCTGTACTGCCATTTGGCTCATCTACTGCGCCCAGAGTTTTTACCAAATGCCTGGCTCCAGTAGTAGCTTACTGCAGACTTCAGGGGATTCAGATTTAGCCCTATTTGGACGACTGTCTAATTCAGGCAGACAGCAAAGACCTTTTACTTCAACACCTGCATTTTGTTCAACGTCTTCTCCTACTACTGGGATTCTCAGTGAACACAAAAAAGTCACATTTGATTCCTTCTCAACGAATGACCTTTTTGGGAGCTCTTCTAGACACAAGTTTACAGATGGCCTTCCTTACTCCAGAAAAACTGTTACAGCTTGCTTCAATCTTCAAGACCTTGGCAACATTGACTCAGCTCACTGCAAGGAAATTCCTGCAGGCTTTGGGCTACATGGCCTCTTGCATCCTGTTGATTCCAAATGCGAGGCTTCACATGAGGAAACTTCAATGGTACCTAAAGAGTGTATGGTCTCAACATTGCCACAGTCTGGATACAATGATTCCACTGATTCCCTGCCTCCAAAAGGAATTCCTTTGGTGGTCCAGGGCGTGTGTTTTGAACGAAGGAAAGCCTTTTCGTCTTCCTCAACCAACTCATTTCATAACCATGGACGCCTCGGATTATGCTTGGGGAGCTCATTTCCTAGACAAATGCCAACAGGGCTCTTGGACAAACAAACACCTTCTATGGAACATCAACTTGAAAGAAATGTTAGCAGTCCAAAATGCTCTTCTAGCTTTCCAGACTCTTTTGAAGCCAGGACCTCTGCTAATTCGAACAGACAATACCACAGTCATGTGGTACATAAACAAGCAAGGGGGCTCTCACTCTTACCCCCTTTGCAGACTTGCCATGACTCTATGGGACACAGCCCTAAATTTGAATCTGGATCTTCAGGCACAGTTCATTCCAGGAAAACAGAATCTCTTAGCAGACAGCCTAAGCAGAAACATTTTGGATCCTCACGAATGGATGTTGGACCCCAATTTATTCAGCAAGATAACTGCAGTTTGGGGCTGTCCTCAGATCTGTTTGCATCCCATCTCAACCATCAGTTGCCTCTCTTTTGCACCAGGTCCTTCCACAAGACAGCTTGGAAAGTGGATGCCCTGTCCTTCAGCTGGAGGAATCTTTCGGGATATGCCTTCCCTCCTCTTCCTCTTCTGCCTCGGGTACTGCTAAAGATAAAGCTAGACAAACCCAGACTGATCATTTTGATAGCTCCAAATTGGCCTCGTCAGTTTTGGTCCCAACTCTACTGCACCTTTGCTTGGAACCCCCTTGGAGTCTTCCTCTGACCCATTCTCTTCTGTCCCAGCATCAGGGTCAGGTATTTAATCTCAAATCAAGACTCTCTGCCTGGCAACTTGGCTCATCAAAGGCATTTGATTCCTTCTCTTCCTAAACAAGTTTTGGATGTTCTTTTGGAAGCTAGGTGTCCTAGTACAAGGAAATCTTATGCTTCTAAATAGAAAAGATTTTGTATTTGGATGCAGGATCGTGGCTCTGATCCTTTATTACCTGATATTCCCTCTATTTTACTTTATCTCTCGGACCTTTTGCTTAAAGGTCTTTCCTTTTCCTCCATTAAAATTCATGCTTCTGCTATTTCGGCTCATTTCAGTTGTGATCCTCCCATCTTTTCCCACCAGCTGATTAGACAATTTCTGAGGAGTTAAGAATTTAAGACCTCCTAGATCTCCTCCTGTCCCTCCTTGGGATCTCAATTATGTCTTGGAAAAGCTTACTTTGCCTCCTTTTGAGCCTGCTGCCTCTGCGGATATTAAGTTCTTATCCTGGAGGACAGCTATTTTGTTGGCCTTGACTTCTGCCAGAAGGGTGTCTGAGTTACAAGCCCTCATGGCCGTGGAACCTTACCTCATCTTCCATCAGGACAGTTTCCTTGAGGACCAATCCTACTTTTATGCCTAAGGTAGTTTCTAGAGTGGCTCTAAATCAGACTATTCACCTTCCTACCTTTTTCCCAAAACCCCAAAATAAGGGGGAAAGGATCTTGCATTCATTGGACGTACACCGGCAACTACGTTTTTACCTGGACAAAACTAAAGATTTCAGGAAATCAGATCAATTGCTTATCTCATTTGCTTCCAGTTCTCTAGGTAAAGCTATTTCTAAGCAAACTATTTCCAAATGGATTGCTCATGGAATAAGATACTGTTACTCTCTTTATGGAAAACAGATTCCAGGTACCGTCAGGACTCATTCTACTAGAGCAGCTGCCACTTCAGCAGCCTTTCTCAGAGGAGTTCCTACCAAGGACATTCTGGAGGCTGCCACTTGGAGCTCTGTGCATACCTTTTCCAAACACTATAACCTCCCTTTGTTCTCTAAGTCTAGGGCAGGCTTTGCCTCTGCTGTTTTGCAGGGTCTTCTAGCTGCTCCTTCTTCATAACCTCCTCCCATGTTCTCAGCTTTGGGATTCTACCCTACAGTTATGACTGCAACAGTGAAACACGAAGAACGTAGTACAGTTGTGTATACCTACCATAAATGTAGATGTTAGAGTGTCTTCACTGTTGCAGTCGGTGTTTCCCTCCCTCCAGACCCCTCTTATTTCTTTTTGCTTACTGTGTTTCCTTTTCCACTACCTTTCTGGTGTATTTGTGTTTCCCTTGGGACACCTTTTGGTTTTAGGGGAGTTTCTGACATCCGGGGCAAGAAAGGCTGGAGAAGATGGCGTCGGCTGTCAGCCTTCTACCCATGCGTTCTGACGTCAGGGTACTTGCTGATACAGCCAACGCCGGACCCAGACTTTGATATTCTGGCCGACCTCGGGCTGCCTGCCGGCAGGAGTACCCTACAGTTATGACTGCAACAGTGAAGATACTCGGAACATCTACATTTATGGTAGGTATACACAACTGTACTTTCCCTAGCTAACTTAATTCAGCAAGGCAAGATGAGAAGCTTACTTCACAAGGCAAAGTGATGAGCTTCTAAACCAAACTGAACTGAACTCCATCAACTGACTGTGATAAATGTTGTAGATATTTTATATCAGGTTCCAAAGACAACAAAATAAACTGCTGTGAGAGTTCCATCCTGTTGGTGCTTGTTATAGAATGACATCACTTTTGATCACCTGACTGTGGCACAGTACACCCAGAGCTTTGCTAAGATCTGTTGCAATATCTGAAAACTATAGGACAATTTCAAAAACTTCTACTCTTTCCTTCAATAATTATTTGTTTAAACATATACATTTAATCAGTTATAGTAACACTGATGCATTTTAAACACAAGCATCTGTTCAAGTCAGTATGATATTCAAATGACACAATTTACAAAACTCCAGCTAGCCATGCTGAAATAAGTTACGCATGTACTGCCCTATTCAAACTAGCCAGATGGCAACGCCTCACATCATCTCATCTCAGCCCCCCCCCCACACCCACACATGCACTCTCTTTTGAAGACTCAAGCTAGTTTTTCAAGTGACCCTTGAAAACTATTGATAGAAATGAGCCTGTCTGGGAACACATTAATCTATACCCTGTGTTGAGAGTCCATTTGCATTGGTATAGCTTACTGCAGTACTGTGCTGTATTGTCATGTCATATGCCTGCAACACTTGGCTCCACCTTAATAACTTGGCATTTTGTTGTCTGAATTTGTGTAACCAAATTAAGGGATTGTGGTCTGCAACCACAGTGAATTTCCTTCCACAAAGATAAGGCTAAAGTTCCTGCAGTGTCTATGCTATAGCTAGACTTTCTTTTTCTATAACATTCCTCCCTCGTTGAAGTCTACGGCTGAGATAAACTGGGTGGTCTTTTGTCTCCTGAGGAAACTTGGCTGAGTACAGCCTCCTCCCCATGGTTTGAAACATCCACCTACATAAATTATTTGCTGTAATCTGGGGTGGCTAACACAGTGGTTCCTTGCAAAACCCCTATAAGATTTTGGAATTCCTGCTCGCAGGCTGGGGTCCACAGTACCTTATCTGGCCTGTTTTTCCT
The DNA here is from genome assembly GCF_019279795.1 of Protopterus annectens. NCBI lineage: Eukaryota > Metazoa > Chordata > Ceratodontiformes > Protopteridae > Protopterus > Protopterus annectens. Next base: position 534,689,885 of record NC_056745.1, on the reverse strand, counting down.
TATGAGGTCTGTGAGGGAATTTGCTGTGTTTATAATTGGTAACACATTTCCTATAGTATCCCGCTGTCCTCAAGAATGTCCTCCCCTGCTTTTTGGTAATGGGCAGGCCACAACTTGAATAGCTTATACTTTGGCAGGTTCTGGCTTAATCTTGCCACTCCCCATTCTGTCCCAGGTAGGAGACGTCTGCCGCACCCACCTGACACTTCATGTTTAATGGTCAACCCTGTCATTTACAGTCTGCCCAGGACCTCCCTGACATGCTGAGACTTCATAATGTTCATAAAGCTTTTCTGCCCCTGCACCCTGCCTAGCATATTTACCATGTAATTAACATCACTGACCTTTACTACTTCAAAGGGTCCCTCCTAAGCTGCCTGCAGCTTATTGTGTCTTGACAGGAATGAGTACCATAACCAGCTGTCCCACAGCGTACTCTTGGGCTTGAGCATTCCTGTCCTACCAGACCTTTTTCTGCTGTTGGGCTCCTGCCAAGTTCTCTTTGGCCACAGCCCTGGAGCTCTCCAAGCTGTGTTGTGGCATACCTCCTAAACCTCAGGACAGACTCCTTGTGGAATTCACACTCGCCCTTCAACTCCTCATGAACCAATTCTAAAGGCCCCTTCACCCTTTGCCCATATAGCAACTCAAAGTGTGAAAAATCTGTTGCTTCCGGGGTGCCTGTCTGTATGCAAATGCTCCCTCTCTCTCTTAAACTGGTCTGCAAATGCCTGTAGCCTGGTCTTTATAGGTTCATAGGTGGGTACTAGGCTATTGGCCCCAGGGCCTATACAAGCCTAGCCAAAATAGTACCCTGACTTTCGCCACCCAAGAAAATTATTTTCCTGTGCCCTTGTCGAGCAGAGCCACAGAGGTGATCCCCTGGGCTAATTTCCTATTTCCCATCCAATCATGAAGGTTTTTCTTGGAGAGCTAATGACTGGTTTTGTTTGATATAGATAGGTAGTTTGTTCCAGAGTATGGGAAGTCTCTGGGACAGGAATCAATCCCTCCAGCGTGTTCTGTTTATTGTGGTGACAAGGTTTTGGTCCCTAGAGCATGTAGCTCTGAGGGATTGGGATTTATTTAAGTGGAGCATGTCCAACAGCTTTGGGTTTGATATAGCTTTGTATGTTAGGCAGCGATCGCCTCTGAGTAGGCAATATGCGACAGAGTAAAGCTGGAGTTTTTTGAGATGGTCTGTGTAGGGCATCTGTTTTGAGGCCGGTAATTCTCTTTTTGTGAGGTATTTCTGCGGCCTTTCCAGTTATAGATGTCTTGTGAGGTACATACCAAAATGGGCTTTTTACTCTATAATGGGTCTAATGAGTGATGAGTAGAGGGGAACAATGACCCCCCCCCCCTGATGAGAAACCTTTTGTGATGAGGTTTGCCACGTAGAAGGATTTTCTGACTTCTGTGGCGATGTGATTATCAATGGAGAGACTGTGGCGATGTGATTATCAATGGAGAGACTGTTGTTCACATGTGTCCCAAGGTCTCTTATCACACTTTCGATGTTAAGTCAACTACCACCTATGTGGTAGCTCATGAGTACAGATTTTTTACCAAAGTTGATGACAATGCACTTTTTGGCATTGAGCTTGAGGCCATGGCTTTGACACCAGGCATCTGTCTCAGTGAGGCCCTTTTGTAGAATGTCCACATCTTTAGGAGTTTCAGTTATGGCTCCTAGTTCGCAGTCATCTGTGAACACCATTAGCCGAAGACCTTCTGTGTTAGCCTGTACTTCAGAAAAGTAGATACCAAACAGGAGAGGACCCAGGACTGAACCCCGTGGTACTCCACTTGTCACTGGTCTGAAGTCTGATTTGGAGTCTGCTACTTTAACAGTGTGGGTTCCGTCAGTGAGCCAGTTGGCAACCCATCTTGTGACAGGGATTTATACCTAGTTTAGTGAGTTTATCTATAAATCCAGAGTGGGGGATGGTGCCAAAAGCCTTGGCGAAATCTAGATAGGCTGTGTGAACCACTTTACCTCGTCTACGGCTTTGGTGACTGCTTCAAAGAAGTCAGTCAAGTTTAGGAGACATGATCTGCCTTTTACAAACCCGAACTGGGTGGGGTCCAGAGTTTGGAGATTACCAATGTCTTTGTTTATAAGTTCCATGATGATAAGTTCCATGGCCTTGCAGACCAGGCCTGTTAGGCTAATGGGGGTGGTAGTTCCCGGGATCCATGGTGGCTTCCCCTTTGTGGAGTGGGATAATCATCGCTGTGCACCATTCAGTGGGCACAAAGCCTGAGGTGAGGCTATGAGTGAACATGGTGTTGAGATGGGGTGCCAGTTCATTCTGTAGTTCATGTAGAATGCAGCCTGGGATGTTGTCGGGTCCCATGGATGCTGCGTTCTTGTCTTTGGAGAGTGTGGTTTTTACCTGTGCAGCCATGATTACAGGAACTTTGCATTTTTCTGGATTAGAGATGGGCCCTTTAGGGGTTGAGTTTAACCTGTCCACAAGACCATTAGTGTGGTTGTTGATGGGGGGTGGTCTTTAGGTGGCATCACCCCACAACGGTTCCACAGACGAGCTAGCAGGTCTGATATGAAATTGACGCCTCTGACTGTCAGTAGTCCTTTTATTGAAATGTACCCTGCTGAAAATCTCTAACAAAGCATTTGCCACCTTCTCTGTCTAGGTGGAGGACAGAGCCACTGCCTCAGGGTAGGTAGTAACATACCACCAGGATACACTTTTTCCCTGTGGAACTTTGAGTACTCAGGCCCCACAATATCCATAGCTACCTTCTGAACTGCTCCACCATCGCAGGCAAAGGTATCAACGTAGTTTGACCTTGTCCCCCCCTAACTTCCTTTTGACACTGTTTAGAGGTCCTGCTGTACCCTGTTGCATCCCTTGCAATCCCAGGTCAATAAAAGTTCTGCATAATACATCTCTTGGTATGTTTTATCCCCGTATGACCTGCAAAAATAATGTCATGGGCTATGGGTAGATGTGCCAGACAGTAGACTATGGGCACTACCAACTGCTGTAATATGTCACCCTCTAGTCCTTCCTCAGGGTCCACACTCTGCAGTAACCCTTTTTTCCAGTATACAGACTCCCCTTTTACTTGAACATCAGGTGGTTCCTTGGTTATCTCCCTCAACTTTCGTACAGTAGAGTCCAAAAGCTGAGCCTGTCTCATCTCTACTTTTGTGACCCCTCCCAGCTTCCCTTCCATGGGAAGCCTAGTATCTTCTGACAGCGGTGCCTCACTATTAGATTGGGTACTACCACTCAACCCCTGTCCTTGCAGTCGCCCTGTCCTCGAACATCCGTACCTATCAGCAGCTGTGGCTCACTTTCAGGCTCACTGCTACAAGGTAGCTCCCTCCCTGAAATAGCATCTACACCAGCCCCAGCTTCGAATGGGGAGTCTGTATGGGTCTTCTCCATGCTACCAAACCTACATGCCTGTTTCCATGCCCGATTGTGTGGAACTGCATTCACACAAGGTTCTTCATTATCAAAATCCTTCTCTATCAAGACATCTGCAGTAATATCCTCAAACACAGCTACCTTCTCTTTCCTGTTCCCACCCTCCCAGTCAAGGTGAACCCTGGCCAAAGGTATTTGGAATGGGATGCCTTCTAAAGCTCTGATTGGAGTGGACTGCTTAAGAAAGTACTGTCCTCTTTAACCACTGCAGGCTTCACAATAGTTATGTCAGAGGCTGACTCTCTCTGTTAGTGGATGGAAGAACGGCCTCTGCTAAGATAGGATACAAATTCCGCTGATGGTTTGGTACCCCTGTTGTCTCCAGACAACTCACTACTGGCACGCTGTTATTCCTACTTGCTGGCTTCCTCACCTTTTGTTCCCCACCTTGCTTCAGTGGACATTTGTATGCTACAATGGCCCCTCTGGTGTTGCATTTAAAACATCTAACCCCTGAGCCTGGTCATGTATCTGAACTAGTGGCTTCCCCTGTTATTGCTAGACTCTGTTGGGGTGATTTAGGCTGCTCCTTACATCTTATAAATGAATTCTCAATCGACACTTTTATTATGCCCCAGTTATCCACATTCAGAACAATGTACATCAAGGCAGCTTCTTCAAAACTGACATTTTCCCACACACAGTTTTAGTTGACCAGAATGTCCAACCATACAATGACTATTTTGAACATACAATTGATTAGCAGCCTCTTGCAAATGGCCACAATTCAGTTTTCCCTTCCCATCCCTTAGTCCATAGTCTTACAGCATCTATTATTTTATGCAAGCATTGCAGTGCAGTGTGTTTGTAATTTAGATTGTATATCAAATTTTTCTAAAGTTTCTAGTCCATAAACAAACTGGAAAGTTCAGTTAAGTGCACATCATGCATCTAAAAAAGAAACCATAGCTTTAAGGTGGACTTCAAAATAGCATTGTAAAGTAGATTTAGTTTATAAAACAAAGTGATACATTCTCAGCTGTGAGATCAGAATACCCAAAAGCTGTATACGATCTGTCCAAATTCTCTCTCTTGATTTGTGAGCTTGTTCTCCAGTGAAACAAAAATCTGAAAGAAAGCAACATTAGTAAAAAGGAGTTTTGAACCAGGAGACCATCTGTTGGTTGTAGTGTGTGTACTTCATCAGCAAAATACCTTGTTTACTCCACTCTGAAAGAGTATAGCATCAGTAGTGGTAAGAGGAAAACCAGAAGAAAAGAAGTTATCACATCAGGAATAGGTGGCTCTGCAGGCAATACGGAGTCCAGATGCACAATAAAAACACTCTTGCGCCTCTCCATTTTTCTTAGTAAGTGATAAGCCAGTGATTTCAGACCACAGTTTTATCACTTGTACATCTGCACATAAATTGCTCGTTACTAACAACTGTTTAATACTCAAGCCACCTGCTTGTAAGGTCGTCAACACAACTGAACTCCCATGCTGTTGTTTTGCACTTGGAATAGTTTCAGTCACAGAACATACTGTTGCCAACAAGTGCACAGCATCCTTAAGTACAATGAGTAGGGGAAGTTCTAAGGTGCCTGGCCAAATCTCAGCAAATAGTATGAATTTCATCTCTGGTCTCCTTTGAAAAGAGGCTAATTCTAACAGTCTGATACAGTGGATGTTGAGATGTAGTGAATTCCAGAAACTGTTGCTATTCTTTTTAATAGCACCATGACTGGAATATTTTTTTTAATATTTTTTTATCGATCTTGAGGCCAGCCATAGAGAAAAAGACGTGCAGAAGTCGAGAGATGATGATGTATACAGAATGGAAATGGAAGCAGTTCACTACATTATCCAAGTCTGATTGAGTGGAGTTGAAAAGAGGGGGAGAAAGGAGCTTAAATTCCAACTGGAAGGGAAGGGATGGCTCAATCTAGTCTTGAAGAATGTTGTCAAGAGAGTTGGTATCCTTGAGTGTATTGCCTGAGGGAGTGCTGTATTATAAAAGCTATTGTGAGTTTTAGCTACTTAGACAACTGTAGAAGTGTAAAGCCAAACAAGAGTAATGGATAGCTGCAACACTTTACAACTTCATTGAACTATTTTTAGGAATCTTTTCAGTTTTAAAAGCACTGTATCTTAAGTACATACGTTTACATTTATGAAGTGAGAATATCGCATCATGTACCATTTTTATTGTTTAAGGTGTTGGTTGCTGCAAGATGTAGATAAAACTTAATATTTCTTTACTAGAATCTTGTTCACGTAACTGTACTACAAGATATACTCTTTTTTTTTTTTTTTTTTTTTTTTTTTTACTGAAAGTTCTGTTCCTTCCTAGTTTGTTACTGCTGACTGAAAGATGTACTGGAGTGGAAGTAGGTATCCTACGTGATGCAGTTGCAGTCTGTAACTGGGAAGAAATGGGTGTGGGTGTTGCATAGTGGTAAAAAATATAATACTGTTCCTTATTTTATATTAATATCCTTGTGGTCACTAATGTTGCTTTTAATTTTTTTTTTTTTTTTTTTTTTTTTTTTTTTTTTTAAGGCATTGACCTATTTTGAGCAGCTGAAAACTTCCCCTGATGCTTGGCAAGTTTGTGCGGAGGCTTTAGCACAAGGTCTGCACAGGTATGTAGTAGCCATCATTCTAAAATTTGTGCTTTTAGGGTTGCATCATTTTTCTGCGAATACCTATAAATTTAGGATCCCTCATTTTAAGGAGTCCAGCTGAAAGTGTAGTTGTAATGTTTGATTGCCCACTGCTCGCATTGGCAAGATACTTGTATTCTTTGACCATGTTTCCCATGACTTTGTTACACACAGTATTATCTCTTCCCTACAAAAGGATCCTTGCATGGCTGTATGTAAGCAAAGTTTAGCTGGCTGTTCTCTAGCAATCCTGTCCTATTCAGTTTTCTCATTGCATGTCATGATGGGTGTGAAGGAAATTCCATGATATTTTTTTTTACAAATCTGCCACCATAGTGCTTAGATAAACTTGCGTTTATATTGCAAGATATTTGGCCATGGAAACATACAGTTGAGTCTAACTTTGTAGGTGCTGTGTTTCTTCCCCTCATTGGGGTTGTAAAGCTTATCTGTTGGAATTCACAGCTTTTCCACCATGTACACTACCATCTTTCCCTACCTTAAGGTCATAAGTCTGCAACATCTTTGGGAATTTCACAGTCCTTTACTTTGTAGTATGAATGTAGAAACCTGATGGGAGCACCAGAAACGCTAACTTGAACCAAGCGTAAAATGCTTCATGCTGTGCTTTTAAAATGTGGCAAGGAACACAAGCCGGTGTGTGCCAGTAGATGAGTTTCATTCAATGTTCACAGTGTACCAAAATTAGCAGTGGTCCTGAGTTCTGTTGTAAGTAAATGCAAACAAGCTTTTAGTGCAAGAGACCATTAGAAAATGGTAGCCCAACTCAAAATCAAATGAGTAAGCCTGCCTGCATCAGGCCATTTGTGTGTTGGAGCAGAGTAGCAATTAATGATAGAGTGGCATATTGACAGTAATATATAGCATAAAATGTTGAGTTAATCTAGGCAGCACTAAACAAACTGTGTTAAAAGTTTCTGGCTGCAGTGCTTCTTTTATGGGAGCTCTTCCTACCCCAGCATTAGTTCTCATACTCTGACTTTATTGTACTGCCCTGAATTTTTTTTCCTTGAAGTCATTGCATGGTACGCCAAATTTTATTACCTGGAGGAGTAGGGCACAAGCTTACAATGTGTTTGACACATCGTAAGCCTTAAAGCTAATCACTGAACTGGATTATTTTATTCATTTTTTGTGTGATGTCCCCTGCTGCTTAGTGCCACTTGCTGAAGTTTTGCACTTTCTTTGCGATCTGCAGCCTAGCAGAAATAAATTAGCAAGCATCAAGAAAAGCAATAGTGAAGGGAAGAGTTTGCAGGGTCATCAAGTCAGGGATGACGTAGCACGAGGCAAGTTCATAGATGTGTACTAGGCCAACGGCCCTGGAGCCTTTACAAACCTTGCCCATAGAAGTGCCCTGACATCATGCTGCTGTTAGTTCCTGGTACCTCTTTTAAGTAGAGCCACTGGAGTGATTCCCGGGGTGACCTTTCTATTTCCCATCTAGTCATCAAGATTTCTTTTTAAAAGGACCAGTGAGGTGCTCTGCTTGACATGTATGGGAAGTCGATTGCAGAGCATGGGCAGTCTCTGGGTTATAAACCTGTCCCCTCCAGTATGTTCTGTTGATTGTGGTAATAGGGTTGAGGTTCCTGGAGCGTGTGGTGCGGAGGGATTGGAATTTCTTTAGGTGTAACATTTCTAACAGGGCATGTGTTTAAGGCCTTGGATTCTCTTTGTGAGGTACTTTTGTGGCCTTTCCTGCTGTTGCAGGTGTTCAGTGAGGTACAAGCCAAATGGGGCATTATACTTTAATTCATGGGTGTCCAACCTTTTCAGTTGCAAGGGCCGCATTGAGTCAACAGAAATGGTCTGGGGGCAAACGGCAAGTGAGGACCAAAAAAAAAGGTCTCACATTAACTGAAGAGCAAAAAAAAAAAAAAAAACAACTCTGGTTTATGCGGTCTAATGTGGCTGTATTGTAGCTGAATTTGAACAATAAATAAATTAATAAATGCATAATAATGCCCTAAAATTCAATATCTCATTCTAATTATTTAAAAAACAGTTAAATCTAACATCTTAGTTTATTTGTAAAAAAAAAAATTAACAGGTACAAACATTTCAATTTGTATGAGATCATACCTGTGATTTTGCTGGTTTCCATGTCTTTCATCATGTCCTTAATGGCCATATGTTGTCCAAAGCGCTCATGTATTCTTCTGATTCTAGCTTTGCAATCTGTCCCTGAAATATGGCACTGGCAATATCAGGAATGATGAGACTTTGTGTTCACCCCACAGCCATTTATCGGAGAGAGTGTGTGTAAGGGTAAGCCATTCATCGCTTCTTCTTTCGGCTTTTCCCGGTTAGGGGTCGCCACAGCGTATCACCTTTCCGCTCATGATTGGAAGTGGTGTTTTACGGTGTCGAGTTGCCAGCCCCGCGTCCAGCCTTGTACCGAAGGCGCATACACGCACGCACTCACGCCTGGGGCCATTTTCCCATGCGACCATAGGGAGGGCACGCAGACTCCGCACATAAGGCACCACAGACAAGAATTCAAACCAGAGAACCTCTTGCTATGAGGCAGCAACGCTAATCGCTGCACCACTCATTCATCACTGTGAGTCTTAAGTCCATGTATCTCGCCGCTCCTCATTGAAAGGATATGTCAGGCATTCAGTGGTAACATTTTTTGTGTACCTATGGTAACTAATACTTAATCACGTTAGTCAGCAACACTATTTTTATTATTAAGTGTCCCACTCTTTCCCCGCGTTATGACAGATAGCGTCCCACACTTTCGAGATTGAAGCTTGGTGTGTGTGTGTGTGTGTGTGTGTGTGTGTGTGTGTGTGTGTGTGTGTGTGTGTGTGTGTGTGTGTGTGTGTGTGTGTGAACTCGCACACATACAAACAGCTAAAAGGCACAGAAAGCCTTTTAAAGGTCCAGCATCTCATCTGCAACTTCAAGAAACTGAAGTTGCAAAGGAATTAAAAAAAAGAAAGAAATGATCGCTTTGTACATGCCGGCTTAGGTGAACATCAAGTCAGAAACCACTTCTTAGTTTAAAATTATTAAACAACTGCAACATTTAAGATGGCTAAAGGTTTAATAAAATTAGACTTAATGCCTACACCTGTTAAAAGTGTTGTGGCGCATGTTAACGTAAGTTAGCGCGCATGGACTCCTTCGCCTAGGTTAGGGCTCTACTTCAACAAAAGCCGGTCTTGATCCCATATACCAGCTAATTGCATGGTGCCACCACTTTCAGTAAGTCATGGGTGTCTTTTTTTTTTTTTTTTTTTTTTTTAGCGTTATTACAGTATCATTTTGTTATAGGTGAAAAAAACATTCTGTAGCATCAGAGTATGAACTGCTTCGCCAACAGGGCATTACATATTAAGCGCCAAGTACTAAGTATAACCACAACTTTCTTACAACAGATTTACGAAATTTGCGAAGAGGTAACACAAGAAATTAATAAACTACACAGATTAAGTACTGATAACAAACAAGCTTCCTGCAATAACTACACCACCAATGAAACTCTTACCATACCATATTAACCTCAGAAAACAACGTAATGGCGACCTCTGCACGCACTTTCAGTGATGCTTATATGCACGTGCAAGTACAATTTCATGGCAACTTGGACTAAAAAACCGAAGCCACCTTATTATCAGTATCCTCCGAACCGAAGCCACCTTATTATCAGTATCCTCCGCGTAGAATTATAACAGAAACAAGAAAGTAAAATAAAAGAGCTTGAAGTTTTAATTTGAAGTTTAAAACTTCAAACTCTTTTATTTTACTTTCTTGTTTCTGTTATACTAACTACACTACATAGTAATATGCCAATACTCAAACTTAGTCTTGTTTACATTAATGTCTACTCTAAAACTCTAAATTACCATTTGCTCATTTAGTAACTTTTAAATTTACTGTAACTGACTCGCTTCTTTCCTAGGATGCACTTGCCCAAATTGATATCAACACAGATGGCATGAAAATGAAATTATTCATCTGAATGTACAATGTAATGCAATTCTAAAACACTTCTGAAGGTCACATGTGTGTGAAACAGAATATCCCGAAAACTGCCGGATCCAAGACGGTTTGTAAATCAGCTTCAGAAAAGTACAATAACAAAAACGATGCTAAAACGACGCTGCTGTTTTCATAATCATAAAATGTACTTCAGCATTCTCCAAACCAAGACAAGGTGCCATGATTACTCAATCAGTAGTAGCATGGCATCAAGCATTTATGTTGCCCGTTAAACACATTTGCACTATCAAAATCAAAAGCAACCATGTCACAATATCTAGTAGTAATACATGACAGAACTTTGCCAGATGAGAATCACGGTTTACTCGGAGCTTTCTCTGTAATATTCCTTCACTATTAATAAACTGATTGCTTTTGAATTCTGCCCTACTTATAAATGTGTTTTAAACACCCTGAACTACAAAATAATAACCTCTGTTCTAATTACCTGTCATTTAGCTGATCCTCTGTTTCGGGGAGTGGATGGACCACAAGTGAAGGGACGTAGTAATTATATTTCAGTAAATAAATAAAAACAAAGTGCATAAGATAAGAACAATTTCTTTAAAAACAGAGAGCATAACTAAGTTTAATAACAGGAGTGTTTAGCTTGAATGCACTAGGCACGTTTTATAGAGAGAGAGAGGCAGACTAAGAAAATAAGACCATTTGACATAGGAGTCTTTTAAGCACAAACGCACGCACATTAATTAAATACAACATACTTCTCAACTCTGTGTTTTCTCTGGAGTGAGGGACAAGTGAAAAAAATGGCAGTGGCCGGGTTCAAAACCAAGGGCATTGTAACAATGTCTTCTGTATTGGGTGTTAGAATAACAGGTTCTGCATTAGCACGTATTTTCTGTAGTGTCCGAAATACGTGAAATCTGAAACTCGTTTGTCTGCCATACTTAGTTACTACATTCCTCACTGTTTTGGTAAATACTGGAAGTTTTACACTACAGGAAAACCATGAAAACATAAGGCACAGCTCAAAGACGATCATCTGGAGCATTTCTCCCCGAGCCTCCACTGAAAAGTTGCTCGTTCCAAGTTGGACTTTTATGTTAAATAAATAAACATAAAGTCAGACACCTTATGCATAATTGCTTAATATGGAGCACTATCAAAAACTTCCTGCTAACAGAATACACAACCAGAACAAGTCTGACCACTATAGCTTACCTTTTACTGCTGTAAAATAAATGTAGAATGTAGTCAGTGTGTAAATCCAACTTCTTCACCGCAATCTCACTCCTTCCTTCACCGCAAATGTAAAAAAACGACCGAACGGTGTTTTGGCGCATGCGCATACCAGCTGAAAGACGCTGGCAAGAAAAAAAAAACGTGAAAAAAGTAATTTTGTGCATGCGCAGAATAGCTGAAGGACGCGGACGTGAAAACACATGGAAAAAAAAGTTAAATTTTAATTTAAGGGTCGCGGGCCGCATGGAAGAGCTCTGGGGGCTGCGGGTTGGACACTCCTGCTTTAATTGGTCTAATGAGGAAAGAGTAGAGAGAGATGATGACCTCTTTCTTCCTGGATGCAAAACTCTTGGTAATGAGATGTGCCACATCGGACTTTCTGACCACAGTGGCAATGTGGTGGTTGAAGGAGAGGTTGCTGTTAACCTGTGTCCCCAGATCTTATAATGCCTTCAGTGTTCAGTGGGCTACCATCAGTGTGGTAATTAGTGGGAACTGAGTTTTTCCCAAAGGGAATGATGGCACATTTTTGGGCATTAAGCTTAAGGCCATGGTTTCAACACCAGTCGCTAGTCTCAGTGAGGTCTTTCTGTAGGATGTCTACATCACTTGGGAGTTGATAATGGCTCCCAGCTTGCAATAGTCGGTGAACCTGGTCAGCCAGAGAGTCCCTCCATGTTGGCCTGAACTTTTAAGAAGGAGAGGACCCAGGATCAATCCCTGTGGGACTCCACTCGTGACTGGTCAGCAGTCTGACTTGGAGTCTGCTACTTTCACACTCTGTGTTCTATCTGTGAGCCAGTTTGCAACCCACCTAGTGATGTAGAGGTTGCCTAGTTTGGTGAGTCTATCAATAATTCCTGAGTGGGGAATGGTATCAAAGGCCTTTGCCAGATCGAGGTAGGCTGTATTAACTGCCATGCCCTCATTCACAGCTCTAGTGACGTACTCAAAGATGTCAACCAGGTTGAGCAGGCATGATCTACCTTTCACAAAACCAAATTGAGTGGGATCCAGAGTTTGGAGATACCCTATGTCCTTGGTCCATGATGATGTGCTCCATAGCCTTACATATCAGACCAGTCAGGCTAATAGGGTGATACTTCCCAGGGTCTGTAGTCGCTCCCTCTTTATGGAGAGGGATGACACTAGCAGTGCGCCATTCTGTAGGGACAAAGCCTTAGGTGAGGCTGTGATTGAACAGGGCACACTGGTGTGGTGCCAGTTAACTTTGTGGTTCATGTAGAATACAACCAGGGATATTGTCTGATCCCATGGAAGCTGTATTGGACAAAGTAGCTTTAACTTGTGCTGCAGTAGTGCTGGGTGCCTGGCAATCTTCTGGTATTGTGATTGGTCCTGAGGGGGGGGGGGGGTTAAAGTTAGCACTGAATCTGTCGGCCAGTATGTTGGCAATATCGATTGGCTCAGTGTCGAAAGTACCATTGTGCAGCAACTCAGAGAAAATCTGGGTATTGCTGTGGAGATTCTTGATATAACTGTAGAAGGCTTTGTGGTTGTTTAGTGTCTGCAGCAATTCTGCCTTCATAGCTGGCTTTAGAGGTTTTAATAAGGGAGTATTTCCAGTCTTGAGATTTCACCTTTTCTACAACAGTTTCTCCCTTCTGTTGTAGAGTTTAATGGCAGGGGGCTACCAGATTCTCTTCCTTTTTTTGGTGGAGAGCATCTTGGTTCTGTTGGGTATGGCTAGTTCCATGCATTTATGTACATCTTCATACAGTGCATTGGTGTATGATTCTGTGGTCATGCTGCTGTTTTCCATTTACATGGATGCTGTGAAGTTAGCCACATCTGTTTTTACAAGGTCAAAGTTGGCTTTGGAGAAGTTTTTCATGGTGCTTACCTTTGCTGGTGGTGTAGTTGAGATGTGGATTTCCATGATAATTAGTTTGTGTTTGGATCTAACCAGGGAGGAATTGACTATTGGTGTTGGGCAGTGGTTGCCCATGTTAGCAACATCCTTGACCTGGTTACTACTTCCTCTAGTGGGGGGGGGGGGGGGTAAGAATGAGCTGGTCCAACACATTGGAATTTAATGAATTCCAGGAAGTGTTGGGCAAGTGTATTGGTGCATGAGTAGTTTTCTCTGTTTATGGAGAGGTAGTTGAAGTCACCCAGGAGAGTGTTGGGTTGGACCCTAATTCTTTCCAGGGTGTTTAGGAATGTGGAGTGAGAGTCTTAGGACATGATTGGTGACCTGTAGCAGGCTGCGACCTGAATTCGCCATCTTACCCACTGTTGTCCCTGAAGCAACTCTGATGTTCATAGTTTTAGTACTAAGCTAACTGCCCTTCCGAGCCATTTTAAGCCTAGCCAATTATCCCTTGTGAGACTCAAACCCTGCACCTTGTGTTTGTAAGGCAAACACCTTAGCCATTAAGCCACCCTCCCAACCCCCATGTGTTATGCTGGGCTACTAGTCTGGAGCCGTGCATATCCTTTCTGAATTTGGAGCTTCGGTCCATGTTCTGGGGCCGAAAGGTGTGGAATGAGTTATAGCCTGGTAGCACAGGGGTGCTTTCTGCTGCTTTAAACCAGGTCTCCGTTACAGCACAAATGTTGATGCTCTCCATTTTGAGGAGTGCTTCGATCGAGTGCATCTTGAGATTTAGACTTCTAACGTTAAGGCGCGAGACCCTCAGATTGCATTTATTTATAGCTGTTACAGTGGTAATTTGGTCTTTGGAACACTGCCTAATAAAGGCACAATAGGGGTGGCAAGAGCCTTAGTCAGTATCTGGAAACCTAGGGGTGACAGATGCAGGCCATCTCTGGCAAAGGATCGAGGTCTGTCAGTCATGTCATCCCAAGCAGACAGAATCCCTTTAGAATGACACCAGAAACTTAGCCAGTTGTTGAAGTCAATTATTTTCTGCTTATACTGCATTATAATTCTGGGTGATGGTAGTATGCTGCTCACGGCTAGGGTCATACCAGCCTGGGCCACATAATCCAAGAGCTCCTCCATGTCTTTTTTTCATGTAGTCCAGGGAGGTGCATCTTGGGTCATTCACACCCACATGAACAATGACAGAGTCATACTTGCACTTGTTTTGGAGTGACATGAGTGCGTGTGTTGTGTCTGATCCTGGCACCTGACAGACAGCTGACTGTTACCTTGGCCTTATTCAATCTAGTGAGTGGGACATCAGTTTGCCTCACTATCGAATCACCTATGATTAGTGTATTGGGCAAGCTGTTTTGCCTTACAGGTTTAGGTTGAGGGGCACACTGTGTAGTTGAGCTATGTGTCTTTTGATTTGTGCTGTGTTGTGGTGGTCAGGTGCGTTTCTGATTTGGAGGTCTCTGCTGTTTGGGTAGATTTCTATTGAGAGCCTCCGCGAAGGTGGATGTGTAGTTGTGTTTTTATGTGAGAGCTGTGATTGTGGGTGTTCTGGAGGGCTGTGTGCTCATGTGGTGTGGTGCAGGTGTTGACCTTCTCCCTCTTGACCAGCTATTCTGGTCTTGGCTGGAGAGTGCATGTCTTCCAATTTGGCTATATAAGTGCATCTCTCACAAGTCTTAGTGTTGGGAGGTAAGAGGAGACTGTTGGGAGGTAAGAGGAGACTGTTGGGAGGTAAGAGGAGACTGTTGGGAGGTAAGAGGAGACTGTTGGGAGGTAAGAGGAGACTGTTGGGAGGTAAGAGGAGACTGTTGGGAGGTAAGAGGAGACTGTTGGGAGGTAAGAGGAGACTGTTGGGAGGTAAGAGGAGACTGTTGGGAGGTAAGAGGAGACTGTTGGGAGGTAAGAGGAGACTGTTGGGAGGTAAGAGGAGACTGTTGGGAGGTAAGAGGAGACTGTTGGGAGGTAAGAGGAGACTGTTGGGAGGTAAGAGGAGACTGTTGGGAGGTAAGAGGAGACTGTTGGGAGGTAAGAGGAGACTGTTGGGAGGTAAGAGGAGACTGTTGGGAGGTAAGAGGAGACTGTTGGGAGGTAAGAGGAGACTGTTGGGAGGTAAGAGGAGACTGTTGGGAGGTAAGAGGAGACTGTTGGGAGGTAAGAGGAGACTGTTGGGAGGTAAGAGGAGACTGTTGGGAGGTAAGAGGAGACTGTTGTCTGTGTACATGAGGCAGTTGCTGTAGTATCTCAGAATGTCCAAGTTCACCAGGTTAATAGGAGAAAGCACAGGAAACTGACCTTTAGACATGCCAGGAGGGATGGTCACTATTAAGTACTGGAGCAGTTTCCTTATAGGACATTTAGAGCTGTTGGCACTTTTGTGCTACAATAATTGCTACAAGAAGCCAGATGAAGTGCTAGGCGAATAAGCTAATTAAATGCAAGAGAGAGTGTAGAGTATTTGCCTTAGTTTTCCACCCCACACTGTATACCTGAAGAAGTCCTACTAAATTAAAGGGCAGAAGCTCATTAAAACCATAGTGTTATACCTTACCCATGAATGACTCCTAATCTTCTACACTAACCTATAAAAAGGTGGACTTACTAAGTGTCTGAGACCCAAGAAATTAACTACACAATGACTGTGAAATGTAATGTTAGGGTTTTTTTCTAATAGTCATGATGTACAACATGAGTGACCTTTACATAGGTGTACGTACATTTAAAAGTGAGCCATTCCTCAGCTAAACTCTAAATTATTTTTTAAACTATTAAGAGTGCAATGACTATTCATTTGGTTTTAAGCCCTGTAAAAGTGTGCCATAGTACTAGCAGTACAGTGCATATTGGCTTTTTAATAGGGATACACAAAGCCTTTTCTCAACAGTCTAATTTAAGAAATGAAGTTACGAGCACGTTTGGAAAAAAATACTTCATTGGCCTCAAATTTTATATATATATATATATATATATATATATATATGTGTGTGTGTGTGTGTGTGTGTGTGTGTGTGTGTGTGTGTACATATGTGTGTGTGTGTGTGTGTACATGTGTGTGTGTGTGTGTATGTGTGTGTGTATATATATATATATATATATATATATATATATATATATATATATATATATATATATATATATATATATGTATATGTATGTGTATATGTATGTATATATGTGTATATATGTATATGTATATATGTGTATATATGTATATATATATATATATATATATATATATATATATATATATATATCTATGTATATGTATATATATATATATATATATATATATAAAGTTGCACAGTTTAATGTAAAGAGATACATGAGTTAAATATCACAGTGAATTCTAAAGTGTAGACCAGCATAACTAAACAAAGAGCGAGGAGAATATGGTGCTGTAAACTCTCCTAGCTTAATATCCAACCACATCTAATTATTCTAATTAAGATTTAAGGATAAATCATTGGATTGGAAAAATGCCACAGCATAATTAAATATTAAACCTCATTGCTACACTGGAATGAGTTCCTAGGACCATTCCCATTCGCAGATGGGAATTCTGGAGAAGAATATATAAAAGCGAGAAGTCTCTTTTGAATAAAAAGAAATCTGAAGTCACTTTGTCACTTGATGGAAGCATTTATCTAAAAAAGCTGCAGAAAATGAAGACTAAGTTCTTGCTTTCAAGATTTTCAAGTTAAGATTTTTAAAAGTACTGAGCTTGCAAAAGAGGATAAAGAGCTGCAATTATGTTTTAAGTTCTCTTTGGGAGCTGTAGGACATTTATCCTCCACTCACCTGATTTTTAACTTTGAGTCTAGATCTTGAGACCCAAAACTAACTCTCTTTATGGGTCTTTGGTAAGTTTATTTCAGATTGCTTAATTTTATATCAAATGAGCCAGCAAGCTCTCTGGGTTTATTTTTTGGGTTGCTGTTTGACCCATCATAGAAATCCAGTACAGTGTAGTCTACTGTCCAGCCTCTACTGCTAAGAGCAAACCTCTTTAATATTAGGCAGCTTAGTACCACATCATGCTTTGCTGCTGTTGCATTCATTGGTCATGGTAAAGGGTTTGATTTTTGGCATCTCATCCCATACCTGAGGTTGAAAATCGGTTTTATAAAGTTCATTTTCCAGGGTGCTGTGTAAAAGTTATGTATGCTTGCTGGTTTACGTAAAAAAAAAACCTATCTGCTGTAATTCTGTAAAAGACATTCCAGCATGTTCCCACTAGAGTTACATTTTGAGAACATGTTAGAAAGTAAGCTGCCTTTTAGAACAGAGCTACAGAGGTGTCACATGTCTCTGTTGTGTGTCTTCACTATGCTGCCTGCTACTTTGTGGCACTCATTTCCCCCACCTTTGTGTGCATGTATGTATGTGTATACACTTGAGCTTGGTTTAGCCCTTGTTGCCTCCTGAGCTGTCTAATCAGAGTCATTTGCCTTTGCTTAAGTCTGGAAAGGCCCACATGGAGTTGCCTGCGAGAAGTGAGGCCAAGGCTGACTCTAATTCCTTCCTCCAGAAAATGAAAAGAATAGTGATTATCCTTGCCCATTTGCTTTTCTTACAAAAAAAAAATTCCTTCTGTGTCCTGAAGCTTTCAGGAAGTGTAAGATTTTGTGATCTTCGGTGTTTTGTTTTTTAATCTTACTCCATTAATACCTGCTTGAGCTTGGAGGACAGAGAATGACTTTATGAAAGGAAGGCTCTGATATATCGAAGTACGGTTTATGTAATGAGTGTCTCGTATGCTCAGGTGCACCTTTTGCTGCTATATAATGTTACACACATGGTGAAGAAGTGGAGAGTCTCCAAACTACTAAGTTTCTGGGGATACACATATTAGAGGATCTTTCTTGGAGTACAAACACAGGGCAGCTAATTAAAAAAGCTCGTCAGCAACTACACTTTCTAAGACGGCTTAGAAAAGCAAATTTCTCTCTGAATGCTCTAAATATCTTCTACAGAGGAGCCATCAAGAGCATTATCACCAGCAGCTGCACTGTATGGTTTGGTAATGGCACAAAGGCCGAAAGGAAGAAGCTGCAAAGAATAATCAGAACAGCAGAAAAGATCGTGGGCACTAGTCTTCCTACCTTACAGGAGCTCTTTGAAATGAGATGTAAAAAGAGGTTCTGTAAAATATTGAGCGACACTTCTCATCTAACATATGGTTGGTTCACTAAACTTGCATGTGGTAAAAGGTTATAGAGTATCCACTGCAAGACTTCCAGATTCATGAACAGTTTTTATCCTACTGCAATTACTAATGCAACTGTAAATGTGGATGTATCAGAACTATAATAGATTATTTATGCTCTATTTCTTTTCCTTTTATTTTCATACAATAATTATATTTATTTCGTACTAAAATGAATATATCCTGATTCCGTGCAATTCCAGTCACTTCCATATGTGCAGTATCATCTCTCTGTATGGTGCACTTTCCTTTTCATGTGTTAATTTAGTCTTCAGTGTTGTCCAGTGTATATAGATAGTGGTCAAGCATGTGTTTCAGCTACCTAGAGTCTTACTTTTTGAGCTGACACTCAATTTTGTTTAGGTGACACTTGTGTGTCCTAAATGATAATGAAGTTTCGGTACTTGCATATTATCGCAACCAAATTCAGTCTAATGCAACCACATTCCTAGCAGGACAAGTGGCTCTTTTCCAAGCGATCGGTTCCGAGATCATACTCGCTTTATTTTTCTGCTTGCCAAATGATGGACCACAAATTTGGAGAGGACAGTGTTACCATCCATGTCACTAGCACATAATTTCAGGGTTTGATTGATGAGACCATCATAATTTTGTGTATTGCTTGGGGCTTTATGTGCTCCATGTAGTTTCACTGACAGGAAAATGTCAACATTTCTGTCTGCTTTTGAAGGCATAAACAGTTAACTGACGGTGTCAGCAGGGCAGTAAACAGTGGGGAGTTTCTGATGGTACTTTGCAGTGAAGTCAGTAAATAACATTTTACAATGTCAGAGTTCGTATCCTTCAGGAAACACATGCGAAAGCAACTCCTGTTACTGTCACAAGTTTGTACATGTTTTACAGCAGCTTAAGGAGACCTTACCGGACATAACAATTATAAACCATTTTTTTAAATTCTGCTGGTGTCATTTGCTGTTTACAGCAAGCAGATTTTGTCTCCTGTGCGATACGACCATAACTTTCTTACGGGGCACTTAACATGTGCGGAATTCTGGCAGTTAATTCGCGTAATGGTATGCCTTTGTGGTTTCAATTGGAACTTACTTGGTTGCGATAATACGCAAGTACTGAAGTTTCTTTGAATCTTTGACTAGTAACACATGGTTGGCCCCTGACTTCTGCTGTGCTGGTCTCCTGCAAGGTTTTGCTCTTAGTCCTGATTTATATCATTGTGAAGTTTCTAAGTTATCTGCCTAGAATGGGGAATCCTAGTATTCTGCTTATTTCACAGGGTAGAACTTAATCAATACAGTTACATATTTCATGGGTGGCTGCTTTCATTGTGGAATAGAATCTCGGTTCAGTCCATTTGCCTCCAAGAAATGAAAATGCATTTTGAGGCCGCCTTCATAGCTTCAGAAGGTTGTGACTTTTGGGAGTCACTAGAGTAGCTGAAGGGACCTTGGTATGATTCTTAATCAGTAGAATGAAAAAGTTAGTTTTTGAGTCTGGATAAATGTCAGACCTGTCCTAGGTTTAGCAATGAGATGGCCTCTGAACACTGAGTCACAAGTTCCTCCACAGTCAAGAGATTCCCACTTCACAGCTTGACTTGGAGTTATCCCTCCAGTCCCCAGCAAAGGCTCAGTAGATTAACTCTGGATTGTGAACTTTACTCCTGGCCTATCCTGTCTACACCTCAGTCACCTGAGCTGCTAATCAAACTTGGGTAGTGTGTAGTAGTTAGGGATTTTTCTTTGTGGCATGGCAGTAATGTGAGAGAATACTTCAGTAAAGGTATTTAAAAAAAAAAAAAAAAAAATGGTCAAGTTGTTGATATGATTTGACTATTGTATCAAACAATCTGAAGTCCATTTTTCTTGCTTCCCTCAACTGTTGGGATCGGATCTGGTCCTTGTATCCAACGTGCCGATTTTAGTAGCTCGTAGTCATCGGCAAACTCTTGAGCTCTTTGCTTACCATAATGCACCACCCCTAACATCCCTCTGATCTTGTTTGCTGCTTTAGCGTTAATACATAATCACCTTCAGCTCATGAGCTTCAGTGAGAGAAGTTGATTTCTAAAAACCTCTATAATGAACTATTTCTTCAATATTTTATCTTTGTTTTTCATCTTAAATAATTTCTGCAGAAGTGTAAAACCTTTTTATCATTGTTGGTAGACCTAACTCCTTCCATTTACCCTTTTTACATGTAGTGTAATCTCGGTAATTACCAATGTTGGCATTTTCTCTTTGTCTACAAGTTGTTTTTTCTTGTTTCTCAAATACCTTTTCTGGTATTTTTTTTTTCCTTTTTCTTTATATTTAAAAAAAAAACCTTTAACTGTTCACTCTTAACTACAAAAGTGTCTGAAGTCCAGCAGGTTTTAAAAAAAATGTGACAAGTGTTGGCTTAAGTTGCCTTTGATGTCCACAGTTTGTGCGTATTGTTTAGGACCAGAACACTTAAGAGGACTGCAGTATTTGTCGTGGGTTTAACCCCCAAGCTTTAGCTGACAGGAGAAATAAGCTGATTTTTAAAGGGATTATTGCCATCTTTTTTCTGAAGCCATTGCAGGGTTTCAGTACCCCAAACAAAATCTAAAGACCCATCAAAAAGGTCCAGATCCTCGGATTCTCTAGCCTGTACTTCTGAACCAAAAAGAAAGAAACTGGATCCAAATCTACATCCGATCCAACCATCATTGGATGTGACCACACATATTTCAGATCCTGCAATCTGTGATCTGACCAGGCATAGTTTGGAACCTATGTCTTCAGGTCCAAATCCCTTACCAAGTTCTGTGTAGTAGTTGGGATTTTTCTTTATGCCACGGCAGTAATGTGAGTGTGTGCTCTCTCCCTTTTTAAAGAGGTACTGTAAATCACCATCCCTAGTATCCTCTCATTCTTCCAGGAATCTCAAGGAAGCATATGTGGAGATGATGATTAAATTTTTCATGGAGCAAATTAAGAAGGGAGTTCTCACGGTTCTTAACCCTTTGGGTGAGGAATTCCATCTATCTACCATTACAGTGACAACAGCTCCTTCTTTAATTTGACCTGTAGTTTTACAGCCTTCAGATCTGAGCCTTAACGGGTCCATTTGGTTCAAACGCAAAGAGAAATCTACTTTGGATTGGACATTTGCTCTGAATGCACTGTCTATGATCGCCTCTGAGCCGGATGACTCTTGTAGCTGAAGCTTTCCTGTTGGATCAAAAAGGATGGGTTCAACTTTAAGGTTTTAAGAGACATCTTTTCCCGTTAGCTCTTCAGCACTGGACAACTCTGCTCAGACTTTCACCTCCGATGGATTGTTCTTGGGATGGAGGGAGGTGACGAGCCATAAATTCACCTTCTCTGCTCCTTTGGCTTCCTTCTCGATGGAGTGGTCTGCCTTTGAAGTAGTGAAGAGAGAGTTCTCTGCTCAGCAGGTCAGTCAGTTCCTGCCCCCTCAGATCCACCGTCTACTTATCAGATTACTAATCATTCTACCCCCCCCCCCCCCCCCCCAGGGACAGCCAGTCCAAACCTTCCAGTCTACCCAACAGGGTATTTCAGTCTCTTCTCATACTTCTCTGTACCACCCCACTGAGGAAGTCCCCTAGGTAGGAAGATTAAGTCCAGAATGAGGCACTTGAACTTTTCTCAGGAGGCAATCACCTAGGATACTGATTTCCGTAAATGGGAGGGGTCTCCAAAATCACCACCTTATGATGTCTCATTTGGTGACATTCTTGAGATCCTGAAGAAAACAGTGGCTGGTCTTCCCAAGACCCTTCTTCTGAAGAGTCAGTATTTCTGGAAGCATTTGTCAGTGGTTCATCTACCTCCTGGATTACTCCACCAGCCAATGAACTTGATCTGCTTACCAAGTTGGCATGGAAGGAACCTGATTCAATTGAATCCATCCCCAAGAGAATAGACAGGATTCTGGCTCAATCAGTAGGATGAGGATATTTGAATAAAGGGGTTCCAGTTGCTGCTATGGTTGTGGCGACTGCTACAAAAAAGGAACTCACTGAAGATAGTACTGCTGTCCAAACTTATAACAGAGACAAGGGCAATAGACACATTTGGGAGGTGTATTTATGCTTCAGTGATGTTTGCACTTAGATCGCTAAACTATTTAACACATTTTACTAGGCTACAAAGAGATTTGATTAAAGAGCTATGCAATTCTCTTTCTGGAACTGGAACTGTTGAGGCTCAATCTTTGGTGGTCTCTCAGTTTGCTACCCTGCAGGCTATATCCGGTTCATTCATGAGGCTTATCTTGCATGCTGCAGAAGGCACCTCAAGGGTCGTGGGTTCAGGCATTTCCATTAGACCTGCCTGGATGTGCCTGTGGGATTTTGCAGAGCACTTCGTCATTGTTCATCAGTGTTCCCTTTGACAGCACTTCTTTATTTGGCCCCACAGTAAAAGATACAGTCTTTAGGTGTGAGAAAGATGGACCTTCTCTGCAGTGGGTGTGCATTTTTTTGACCCCTCAAAGGACCTTTTCCAGGAATCAAAGGGGAGGTCAAAAATGCGGTCCAAAAAACCTTGGGGTCCTTTCCAGGCACTTGTGGACTTTGCTCCCTGAGAAGCAGAGGGGGGGGGAGCGACAATGGAAAATGCCCCCGTTGCAGAGGAGGCCTGCAAAACGGGGGTCTGGAGATTTTTTCCCAACATATCCTTTCAGCATTCATGAATGGAGGCCTGATTTGCGTACTTCTGGAGGTAGTCATGGGTCGCTTATCTCTGCACCAGAAAGCCCGACTAAGTATAACAAAAGACAGTTGGGTGCAGGGAATTATTTCCAGAGGTTATATAATTCCCTTTTCCCTACCTTCTCCATTATCCAGAAAAGATCTTGATGTTACACCCAGTCAGAGGAAAGCAGCAGCACTAGAAATCCAAAAGCTGCTAGAAAGTCATCCAAGATGCTCCCACCAGGTCAGATAGACTCCAGAAAACAATGGGACTAGAGACCAATTTTGGATCTTGGTGTATTGAGCAAAATTGCCAAAGCCAAGAAAAATCCAGCCACTGACATAAAATCCAACAAGTAAAACAAAAAACACTGGATGATTCTCAGAGATTCGGGTGAAAGAATAAAACAAATTTTTAGCATACAAACTCCTTTATTTACCGCGATTTGTCCATAGACTTCATCAGAAAACTATATGTAAAATATGTTGATACACGTCTAAATGCTGCAGATATCCACAGCAACCAATCAGCTGTCTGAGATCAAATTAAACACATGAAAAAATTAACCCCTGAGAATCCAAATGTTAAATAACTAACTTCTTAAAGAAAATATAAAATGCTTTTTACTCAAGTCCTGGAAGAGAGTATGCAACTAAACAAATCTGCCATTCAATTTCCTTAATCTCCACCTGGTTTTTAAAATTACCCCCTCTTAGGTCTTCATTAATTGTTTCTAAAACAGTACAAGTACACTTTTTAAAACTAACACAATCCACAGAATGTTTACACAATGCATTGTCATTTTTGACCTCAATAGCATATACATATTATTTTGTTCAAACTCCTCGTGGTCATACCCACATAAAATGCTGGACACATTGGCGTAATTTACATTGCTTTATGCACAGAGGTGGAACAATTAAATGTACCTGGAACCCTAATATTTTTATCCACGTGGTCAATGCTGTATAAAGTCCTTGACGAATATATCTACACATTACAACAGTGACATTTAGAAATACCATAAGCTTTCTCTCTGCAAGGTAGATGTATTTTTGTATCCCCATGTTCTAACAATTGCTTTATATTGCCTTTTTTTTTGCCACAAAATGCGTAGTAGTATCTAATTAAGTCTTTCAAGGATGCATCTGCAGTCATCACATATGGGTTGTCCTGCCTCAGGCAGCCCTTCGGTCGGCCGGATTCCAAAGTCTGTGTCCAGCGTCGGCTGATGTCGCCCTTTCCCTGACGTCAGAGTGCCTGGGGTATAAAAGCGTCAGCCGACGCCATCTTCCTCAGTCTTTCTTGCAGCGTGGTGCACGAAGCAGAAGCAGTTCAGCAGAGGACCTTATTTCATTAATTAGGGGCTCACAGCCTCATCCGGACAGGGGCTCTAAACCTCCTGCAGGAAAAAGGCCCAGGGTTGAGCCCTCTGATCCCCACTCCTCAGAGGAGGCCTCTGATTCTGCTCTCTCGGACTACCAGGAGGAGGCTTTTTCGGCCTACAAGGATTCTGATGCAGAGGAATCTATCCCTTCGGCTTCCCCTCCTGAAGAGCTGTCCTTTGGGGAAACTCTGCACACAATGAGACAGCATTTCCAATGGCAGGGCCAGGAATTCTCTGATTTCAGGAAGAGATTAAGGACCTTCTTGCATTTGCCTCAGCATAGACCTTTGGCCATTCCCCCCCTGTTTTGAATGTCATTGATTATGTGTACTCTGAGTCTAGCACAACCCCTGACACTCTCCCTCCGGCTCTTGCCAAACCCGATAGGTATTACAGGGTCCCGGAATCACATCTTTTCCTTTACAAGGCCCACTCTGCTGATCCAGAAACTATTTCCCAGGGCCTAAAGGGGTTGCAGCTGTCACTACAAAAAATCCACTCCCCTCTGAAAGGGAGTCCAGGGCTTTAGAGCGATGGGGTAAAAAAGTGTATACTTCTGCTACCCTTTCTATGAGGGCTTTAAATTGTCAATTTCGTATGATACAGTACCAAGAGTATTTGTTAGATGAATTGCATAAAAAACTGTCTTCACCTGAACCCCTAGATCGCAAATCACTTCAGGATCTGGTACATAATTCTTAACAGGTTAGCAACCATTTCTTGCAGTGTGGTTATGATGCATTGGAAGCTTCATGTAGGTCAGCTATGACAGGTGCAGTCATACATAGGCATGCTTGGCTGAAGGAACAATCTCTGCCAGACCATGTTAAAGCAAAGCTTCTGGATGCTCCACTGGAAAAGCAGAAGTTATTTGGCTCCACTGCTCAGGAGGTCTTGAAGTTTGAAGAAAATGCAAAATCTGTACAAACAGTCAAAGATTTTATGCAAGTCCAACCACCAAGAATCAGCAGAAATTGGCCTTCCAAGAACTGGTCCTTTCCAGACACAGAGAGATTTCAGAGAGGCAAGAACAGGCGTGCCAGAGGTAGAGGGCAAGCTAGAGGCTCCTACAGAGGACGTCAATGGCAGCCTCCCAACCAGAGAGGTAGTGCAGGGCCTACAACTGCTGCACAAGGACAGACTCAATGACTTTACTTTGACACCGCCAACCAGGGCTCAATTGGAAGCACCTTTGGGCGGAAAGCTTTCCTTATTCTCAGAAAATTGGCACATTATTACAAGGGACAAATGGACACTACAAATAATAGACAAAGGATACAGGTTCCATTTCCACACATTACCGAAAAGAAAGGGCATGCCAGACCTGCCACCAAATCAAAGGGCAGAGGCTTTGAAACAAATCTCCAACTTAATGCAAATGAAAGCAATAGAAAAGGTTCCTCTCTCAGAACATGGCCAAGGATTTTATTCCAGACTCTTCCTTGTTCCAAGAAAAGAAAAGCAATGGAGGCCTATTCTCGACGTGTCCGCACTGAATACTTATCTCATTGTGCCAAAATTCAAAATGCTGGCTCATCAGCAACTCCTTCCCATGCTGGGCAAGGGGTCTTGGCTGGTAACTGTGGACCTCAAGGAATCATACCTGCATGTCCCTATCAGACAAAGCTGCAGAAGACACCTCAGATTTCTTGCAGGTTCAGAGCATTATCAATTCTCAGCATTGCCCTTTGGCTTATCTACTGCGCCCAGAGTATTCACAAAATGCCTGGCATCAGTAATTGCACACTGCAGACTTCAGGGGATGCAAATATACCCGTATCTGGACGACTGCCTTATACAAGCGGACAGCCAACAAACTTTGGTAAAACACTTGAATTATGCCATCCATCTTCTTCAGGCCTTGGGATATACAGTCAACATTCACAAGTCAAGACTTGTACCATCCCAAAGAATAACTTTTCTGGGTGCGAATCTAGAAACAACCACCCAAATGGCTTTCCCCACAGAAGAAAAACAGTCAACTACCGGACTACTTCAAAAACCTGTCAAGACAAACTCAGCTGACTGCAAGGAAAATCCTGCAGGCCCTGGGTTACATGGCTTCTTGCATTCTTCTGATTCCTCAAGCAAGGCTACATATGAGGAAACTACAATGGTGCCTAAGGAGTTTATGGACTCAGCACAGTCACAGCTTGGAAACGTTGATACCACTCATCCCATGCCTTCAAAGGGAATTTCTGTGGTGGGCTCAAGCAAGCCAGTCAAACAGGGGTCTGCCCTTCAGCAAACCAATAGCCAGCCAAACCATTACAACGGACGCTTCAGACCACTGATGGGGAGCACACATGGAGGGAAGGTGCATTCAAGGACTATGGTCACAAAAAGAGCTACGCATGCACATAAACCAAAAGGAAATGCTGGCAGTGATACATGCAATTGAGGCATTCCAGCTATTTCTACATCAAGGCCACCTGGTAATAAGGACAGACAACACCACAGTTATGTGGTACATAAACAAGCAAGGAGGTACCCATTCCTACCCTCTTTGCAGACTGGCAATGAATCTATGGGAACTTTCCTTGACACTCAATATAGAGCTGCAATCCCAGTTTGTGCCAGGAAAGGACAATATACTGGCGGACAGCTTAAGCAGGAACATCATGGATGCACACGAATGGATGCTGCACCCAGACATCTTCCATCAGATCACACACTCATGGGGGAGTCCGGACATAGACCTCTTTGCCTCCCCACACAATCATCACCTGAAGAAATTCTGCTCAAGGACATACCACCCACAAGCATGGAAAGTGGACGCCCTCTCTTTCAGCTGGAGAACTCTAACAGTGTATGCATTCCCACCTCTTCCATTAATGACCAAGGTCTTACTGAAGATCAAGGCAGAGCAGCCAAGAGTGATTCTGATAGCTCCGAACTGGCCAAGACAGCACTGGTACCCATTGCTAAAGAGCATGTCACGGACGAAACCATGGCTTCTTCCACAATGGCCGCTTCTCCTGACACAGCACAATTACACAACTCTGCATTCCAACCTGAAAACATTGCAACTAGCTGTCTAGAAAATACCTTGATTCATCACCAGGACAAGCTATCCAAGAGAGTGAAGGATATCATCATGGAAGCTCGCAGGCCTTCCACAAGAAAGGCATACTCAGCAAAATGGAAAAGATTTCACACCTGGAGCACCTCAAAGGGCCTAGATGCAAAAGTTATGAACATGGCACATATCCTGGAATATTTGGCAGAAATGCTTCACAATGGCCTGTCTTACTCTTCCATTAAAATTCATGCTTCAGCTATTTCAGCAGAGTACAATACTGATCCACCTGTCTTCTCTCATCCTCTCCTAAGACAGTTTCTAAGAGGAATTAAAAAACATTAATCCTCCAAGGAGTCCACCAGTGCCTACTTGGGACCTTAACTTCGGGTTGGAAAAACTAACACTGCCTCCCTTTGAACCAGCAGCATCTGCAGAACTACAGTTCCAGTCTTTGAAGACTGCTTTCTTTCTGGCCATAACCTCAGCAAGAAGAGTATCCGAGTTACAGGCCCTCATGGTAGTGCAGCCATTTCTTATCTTTCATCAAGACAGAGAGTCTCTTTGAGAACCAATCCTTCATTTATGCCAAAGGTGGTATCCAGGGTCTCATTAAACAAAGCTATTCACCTGCCTACCTTCTTTCCAAACCCACAAAACAAAGGGGAAAAGCTTCTGCACACCCTGGACATACACAGACAGTTGCGCTACTACTTGGACAGAACTAAAAGTTACAGAAAAACTGACCAGCTGTTTGTAGCATATGCTGCTGGTGCACAAGGAAAAGCAATTTCAAAACGGACAATTTCTAACTGGATAGGAAATTGCATTCGTTTTTGTTACTCCTTTCATGGAAAAACTGTGCCAGCTAACATTAGACCTCATTCGACCACAGCCACAGCCACCTCCACAGCCTTCTTAAGAGGGATGGCTACCAAGGACATTTTAGAAGCTGCTCATGGAGCTCCGTGCATACATTTTCCAAGCATTACAATTTACCTTTATATTCCAGATCCAGAGCAGGCTTTGCTACGGCAGTCCTGCAGGTCATTTTAGCTACACCATCCTTTACATAGATCCTCCACCCCCAGATTGGCTGTGGTATTCTACCCTATGTGATGACTGCAGATGCATCCTTGAAGGACATAGTACAGTTTTGTACCTACCATAAATGTAGATGTCCGATAGGTATGCATCTGCAGTCAGGTTTACCCTCCCTCCTTCCCTTCTGTGGTATTTATTGGGTACTTATCCCTCTCATAGCTTGCTGGGGTTATCTATTATGGTGTATTTATTTTATTTATTTATATATATATATGTGTATATATATATATATATATATATATAGATATATAGATATATATATATATATATATATATATATATATATATATATATATATATATATATATATATATATTTATGCATATATATTTCTGTGCATGTTTGGAATTTATTGCATTTCTCCAAATTTAGCCTTCCTTAGAGGGCACCTGGCATCTAGGGCAAGAAAAACTGAGGAAGATGTCGTCGGCTGATGCTTTTATACCCCAGGCGCTCTGACGTCGGGGAAAGGGAGACATCAGCCCACGCCGGACCCGGACTTTGGAATCCGGCCGAACGAAGGGCTGCCTGAGGCAGGGCAACCCATATGTGATGACTGCAGATGCATACCTATCGGACATCTACATTTATGGTAGGTACAAAACTGTACTTTTTAGCTAAATCTTCATGTCCCATAATTTCCAATTACTACTACTATTTTTAATAGTACCACTATCAATACTTGCGTCTAAACAATATCTGGGTGTAGAATCAAAATTATTACTGTCATTGTCCAAAAAATTTTCTATCCTCTTGTTTTTGCTAATGAAACCTTTTTAAAAGTACGGGATGAAAGTTTGTTAACCTTCTGTGATGAATTTCATTAGCCACATTAAATGATACATCCTTAAGGTATCCCCTCTTCGAGAAATAGTTTTGTAATAAAATCAATTTAGAGTTCAAAATTATTATGATCATAAACCATTCTTAAAGATCAAATGAACTAACCAGGAGGGATGTTTTTCTTCACATATAAAGGATGTCCACTTTTGTAATGGACATAACTGCTAGTAAAATACGCAGAAAAATTGTTTTCCAACATTGTCCCATCTAAGGTTGACATACAAGAAACTAACCCTCTGTCCATGTTCACCCAAAACAAATTTCAGGAAATGATTAACTGTTGAACACATTAATCAAGTCCATTAAATTTTAAGCCATCACTTGTAATGAAAAACGGTCAACAAAATGACTATAACAAATAATCTTAATAAAAAGATGAGAGCCTCACAAAAATCTCCTTCTCCCACCACCATAACAGATTAGCAAATGTGGGGGACTGCTATAACCCCCCATTGCTGCACCCTTCATTTGTTTATAGAACTTTACATTAAATATAAAATTATTTTCTAATAAAATATCTAAAAGACAAGTGTATGTATGGAGCCCGTGTATCGAAATATGCTTATGTAAAAAAAAAAAAAAAAAAAAAAAACTACGAACATAATCCTCTCCCTCCAGCTGAGGTATACGTGTGGATAAGGATACACCATCAACTGTAAACAAAAAAAATAAAAAGTATCACAGTGAAGAAAATCCAAATAAAACATTCTAATATTGTGCAAAAAGTCCCAAGAAAAATATATATAGGAATCAACATTTGGACTAGAGAATTAAAAAAATGGTCAAGATATAAAGAAATCCCCTCTAATACTACCAGAGGCAGATGCATTCAGCCGAAAGGGTAAATTTCTAATATCTTATGTAATTTTGGAGTACCAAAAAGCATGTCTACTCTAATAAAATCAACTTGAAAATCTTTAAGTAGTTCATAAAAGATTATCGTGTATTAAGTTGCTACTTGTCAAAATGTCATATTATGAAACTTCTAAATAATCCTGTTTTATTATTTAACATAAACTCTCTCTCATTTATTGTACTTCTCTTAATCCATAGTTACAATCCCACCCCCTTATCTGCTTTCATGAATGTCGAATTCTTCTGAGACCTCAACTCCACTAATGCCTTTTTCATCTGTATTTAAATTATAAAATACTTTACCGACTGTATTATTTAGATGGCTCTAATAATTTTCAAAGCAGTTTTCACATGTCTTAATAGTGTGCTGCAACATAGGATTAAAAAGAGAAGGCCTGCTTATACATTTTTTTAACATTAGCATCCTTTAAAGTATACTTTAGATTTAAGTTTCTAGTGTATAATTTCAGATCTTTTAATGTTCTTGATAAATCGGCTCTTTGGCTAGGTAGAAAATTAAAACCTAGCTGTAATACTTTGAAATGAAAATCAGTTAAAGTCAGAAAAGTTGTATATATTGATGCTCACACTCGCTGTAGAAGTCGGTCAGTGTTTCCTTCCTCGACTCCTGCCCCTCCTGTGAGTGTTACAACTTCGACTCCTTGCCCAAGTGTAGTTTTTTGAAGAACAGTTGAATGGCAGGTTAATTTAGCTGCACACTGTCTACCTGGACTTAATGAAAATATTAATATAAAATGCTTTTTACTTGATAGGAAGTTGGTTATTTAAAATATGGATTCTCAGGGGTTAACTTTTTCATGGGTTTAATTGTATCTCATTAGACAGCCGATTGGTTTAATTGTTTGAGAAGTTTTATTGGTTGGTGTGGATTTCTATAGTATTTAAGTGTCTGAACATATTTAGCATAGTTTTCTGATTGTCTACAGATGGGTAGCGGTAAATACAGGAGCTTGTATGATAAAAATTTGTTTTATTCTTAGGGTATTGAACAAGTCAATTTGACACGCACACAGATGTCCTTCAAGGATGCATCTGCAGTCATAACATATGGGTTGTCCTGCCTCAGGCAGCCCTTCGGTCGGCCGGATTCCAAAGTCTGGGTCTGGCCTCGGCTGATGTCGCACTTTCCCTGACATCAGAGCATCTGGGGTATAAAAGCATCAGCCGACGCCATTTTCCTCAGTCTTTCTTGCCGCGCGGTGCCCGAAGCATAAGCTGTTCGCAAGTGCCGGTCGGTCAGATCCAGAGATTTCAGCTACCGAAGACTTCGAAAAAAGCTAAGTACCCCATTGGGGACTCTTTCTTGCCGCAGCCGATGTCAGACAAAGTAAATAATTGTTTAACTTGTGGGAAACAAATACCTCATAAGGATTTCCATTCTTACTGCCTTCCTTGCTTAGGCCCAGACCACGACATATCGGCCTGTTTAGCCTGTGCCTCCTTCAACCGACGAACTCTTAGACGTCGGTCGGAGTTTGCAGAGGAATTTTTTGGAGCCGATTTTGCTTATAAAATGCCGTCGGAGACTCCGACTTCGCATATGGTCAAAAAACGCAAGGAAAAGGACAGACACTCGCGGCCCGCGGTTTCGGCTGAAACCACGGCTAGGCCTACCGCGAGTGTCTCTATTTCAGTCGAAACAGAGTCCTCGGCGATTCCTTCTTCCAAAACCATACTTCCGACCGCCAAGGCCCGAGAGGCCCCGGCTGAGTCGGCTTCAGAACTACCTACCGAAGCTAGTGTTCAGGATTTGTCCGACACCATACCTTTGGACATTTCTACCCCTGCATGTGGGGCTGCTAGGCCCCCAGCTTCTATGTCCATTAAGGCCTTCTCTAGGGCTAAAGCTGCCAAACTTTCAGAAGCTTTGCCTGCCAAATCTACACCCCAGAGGCCTTCCTCTAGTTCACAGATCCTCAGCCTGGCTGAGGACCTTATTTCCTTAATTAGGGGTTCACAACCTCACCCAGACAGGGCCTCTCAACCTCCTCCAGACAAAAGGCCCAGGACTGACCCCTCTGAACCCCACTCCTCAGATGATTCCACGGATGGATCTGAGTTGTCAGACCACCAGGAAGGGGCTTACTCGCCTTATGAGGATTCAGATGCAGAGGAATCTATCCCTTCGGCCTCCCCTCCTGAAGAGTTTTCCTTTGGGAGACTTTACACTCCATGAGAGAAAACTTTCAGTGGCAAGGTCAGGATTTCTCTGATTCTAGAAAGATTACAGACCTTTTTGCATTTGCCTCAGCATAGGCCCTTAGCTATACCTCCGGTTCTAAATGTAATTGATGATGTGTACAATTATGTCAGTACAGCCCCTGATACTCTTCCTCCGGCCCCTGCCAAACCTGACAGATATTACAGGGTCCTGGATTCTCATTTCCATCTGTATAAAGCCCATTCTGCAGACCCAGAAACTATTTCTCAGGGCCCTAAAGGGATTGCAGCCGCTACTGCCAAAAATCCCCTACCCTCTGATAGAGAGTCTAGAGCTTTAGAGAGATGGGGTAAGAAGGTGTATACATCTGCAACTCTTTCTGTCAGGGCATTAAACTGTCAATTCCATATGATACAGTACCAAGAGTATTTGTTAGATGAACTGAATAAGAAACTTTCTTCTCCTGAACCCCTAGACCGTAAATCCCTTCAGGATTTGATACATAACTCACAACAGGTTAGTAATCATTTCTTAAAATGTGGCTATGATGCACTGGAGGCTTCATTTAGATCAGCTATGACTGGGGCAGTTATTCGTAGGCATGCCTGGCTGAAGGAGCAATCTTTGCCAGACCATGTCAAAGTTAAACTCCTCGATGCTCCAATGGAGAAACAAAATTTATTTGGCTCCCCTACTCAGGAGATTCTAAAAAAGGTTGAAGAAAAAGCAAAATCTGTGCAAACAGTTAAAGATTTCCTGCAAGTTCAACCACCGAGATTCAGCAGAAACTGGCCTACAAAGAATTGGTCCTTTCCAGACTCGGACAGAGCCCAGAGAGGCAGGAACAGGCGCTCTAGAGGCAGAGGTCAATCGAAGGGCTCCTACAGAGGCCGTCAGTGGCAGCCTGCCAACCAGAGGAGTAGTGCAACAGCTACAACAACCACTAGTACAGGACAGACTCAATGACTTGACTCTGATTCCGCCTACCAGGGATCAACTGGAAGCACCCTTGGGCGGAAAGCTGGCTTTATTCTCAAAAAACTGGCATTATATTACAAAGGATATATGAGCATTGCAAATAATAGACAAAGGATACAGGTTTCACTTCCACACTTTGCCAAAAAGAAGCGGAATGCCAAACCTTCCACCAAATCAGAAGGCAGAGACTTTAAAACAAATCAGCAATTTACTTCAGATGAAAGCTATAGAAAAGGTACCATGTTCAGAACAAGGCCAAGGATTTTACTCCAGACTATTCCTTGTACCAAGAAAAGAAAATCAATGGAGGCCTATTCTCGACCTGTCCGCGCTCAACGCTTATCTCATTGTGCCAAAATTCAAAATGCTGACCCTACAGCAACTTCTTCCCATGTTGGGCAAGGAGTCTTGGCTGGTGACTCTAGATCTCAAGGAGGCATACCTGCACGTCCCTATCCGACCAAGTTGCAGAAGACGCCTCAGATTTCTTGCAGGATCAGAGCATTATCAATTCTCAGCATTGCCCTTTGGCTTATCTACTGCGCCCAGAGTATTCACAAAATGCCTGGCATCAGTAGTTGCACATTGCAGACTACAGGGAATTCATATTTATCCATACCTGGACGACTGCCTAATACAAGCGGACAAGAAGAAGAAACTGTTAAAGGACTTGGCCTATGCCATACACCTGTTACAGGCTTTGGGATACACAGTCAACATCCAAAAGTCAAGACTAGTACCATCCCAAAGGATCACCTTCTTGGGTGCAGATCTGGACACAAACACCCAAATGGCCTTTCTCACAGAAGAAAAGCAAAAACAACTTCCAGATTACTTCATGATTTTGACAAGACAAACTCTGCTTACTGCAAGGAAAATCCTGCAGGCCCTGGGTTACATGGCATCCTGCATAATTCTAATCCCACATGCCAGACTGCATATGAGGAAATTACAATGGT
Source organism: Protopterus annectens (assembly GCF_019279795.1). Lineage (NCBI taxonomy): Eukaryota > Metazoa > Chordata > Ceratodontiformes > Protopteridae > Protopterus > Protopterus annectens. Next base: position 534,655,534 of record NC_056745.1, on the reverse strand, counting down.
ACCTAAGGAGTGTATGGTCTCAACACAGTCACAGTTTAGAAACCATGATGCCAATCATTCCATGCCTTCAAAAGGAATTCCTGTGGTGGGCTCAGGCCTGCCAGTCCAACAGAGGGTTGCCTTTCAACAAACCAAAAGCAAGGCAGACCATCACCACAGACGCCTCGGACCGAGGATGGGGAGCACACATGGAGGACAAATGCATCCAAGGCCTATGGCCTCAAGGGCAGCTAAGCATGCACATAAACCAAAAGGAAATGCTGGCAGTGAGGCATGCAATCGAGGCATTCAAACCCTTCCTCCAACAAGGACATCTGTTAATAAGGACAGACAACACCATGGTCATGTGGTACATAAACAAACAGGGTGGCACACGTTCTTACCCGCTATGCCGGATGGCTATGAATCTGTGGGATCTATGCCTGAATCTCAATATCCAACTACAGGCCCAATTCGTGCCAGGGAAAGAAAATGCACTGGCGGACAGCCTAAGCAGAACTACTATGGATGCACACGAATGGATGCTGCACCCAGACATCTTCAAGCTCATAACAAAGACATGGGGAATGCCGGAGATAGACGTGTTCACCTCCCCACTCAACCATCAACTGAAGACATTCTGCTGAAGGACATACCACCCACAAGCTTGGAGGGTGGACTCTCTCTCTTTCAGCTGGAAAGCCCTAACAGTATATGCCTTCCCACCTCTCCCATTGATGCACAAGGTTCTACTGAAAATCAGGGAGGAACAGCCAGAAGTGATACTAATAGCTCCGGACTGGCCAAGACAACACTGGTATCCACTATTGAGAAATATGTCTCAGGCAAAATCATGGCCTCTCCCCCTATGGCCTCTTCTTCTAATGCAGAACAATTTCAAGACCCTGCATCCCAACTTGAAAACATTGCAGCTAACTGCCTGGAAAATTCCTTGAATCCCAATCAAACTGTTTTATCTCAGAGGGTAAAGGACATTATCCTGGAGGCTCGCAGGCCTTCCACAAGGAAGACATACTCAGCTAAATGGAAGAGATTTCTTATTTGGAGCACATCAAAGGGCACAGATGTCACAGTGGCAAACCTAGCACATATCCTAGAATATTTAGCAGAATTGTTCCACAATGGCCTGTCCTATTCTTCCATTAAGATTCATGCTTCAGCAATTTCAGCAGAATACAATGTAGATCCACCTATCTTCTCATACCCTCTCCTCAGAAAATTTCTGAGAGGGATCAAAAATGTTAAACCTCCAATAAGACCCCCTCTACCTGCCTGGGATCTCAGCTTTGTGCTGGAAAAACTGACACTACCTAATTTTGAACCAGCAGCATCAGCGGATCTACAGTTTCTATCTTGGAAAACTGCATTCCTTCTGGCAATCACTTCAGCAAGAAGAGTATCTGAGTTACAAGCATTAATGGCAGTGCAGCCTTTTCTTATTTTCCACCAGGACAGAGTGTCACTAAGAACCAATCCTACTTTTATGCCAAAGGTGGTATCTAGGGTATCCTTGAACCAAGCTATTCACTTGCCTACGTTCTTCCCTAATCCACAGAACAAAGGGGAAAAACTTTTGCACACCCTGGATATACACAGACAACTACGCTACTATTTGGACAGAACAAAAACTAGCAGAAAAACTGACCAACTTTTTGTAGCATATGCAACTGGGGTGCAAGGAAGAGCAATTTCCAAACAGACAATTTCAAAATGGATAGGAAATTGCATTCGCTTTTGCTACTCCTTTCATGGAAGGACAGTTCCTGAAAATATCAGGCCTCACTCCACAAGGGCCACGGCCACCACTACATCCTTCCTACGGGGGGTGACTACCAAGGACATTTTAGAAGCTGCTACTTGGACCTCCGTGCATACATTTGCCAAGCATTACAATCTACCTTTATACTCTAGATCCAGAGCAGGGTTTGCAACTGCAGTCCTGCAGGGGATCTTAACTACACCATCCTTTTCTTAGTACCTCCACCCCCAGATTGGCTATGGTATTCTACCCATATGTTATGACTGCAGATGCATCCTTGAAGGACGTAGTACAGTTTTGTACCTACCATAAATGTAGATGTCCGATAGGTATGCATCTGCAGTCAGGATTACCCTCCCTCCTTCCCCTCTTTGGTATTCCTAGGGTGCTTACCCCTCTTTTAGCTAGCTGGGGGAATCTATTATGGTGCATTTGTTTGTTTATTCATGTATATAATTTGCAAATGTTTTTCAGCATTTATCCAAATTTAGCCTTCCTAGAGGGCACCTGGCATCTGGGGCAAGAAAAACTGAGGAAAATGGCGTCGGCTGATGCTTTTATACCCCAGACGCTCTGATGTCAGGGAAAGTGCGACATCAGCTGAGGCCAGACCCAGACTTTGGAATCCGGCCGACCGAAGGGCTGCCTGAGGCAGGACAACCCATATGTTATGACTGCAGATGCATACCTATCGGGCATCTACATTTATGGTAGGTACAAAACTGTACTTTCCAGATGGTCATGGTTCAGTTCATTCTGCCCTTTCTGGGCAAGGATGATTGGATGTGCTTGATAGTTCTTCTAGATGCATACTATCACATAAAGCTGAACAGACTATCCAGAAGTTACTCTTCTGGCTAGGAGCCAGTCATTATCAGTTCAGAGCATTTTCCTTTGGCCCCGCCATGGTCACCCAAGTGTTCAAGTGCATGGCAGTGGTTGCAGCTCACTTAAGACTGCAAGGATTCCAGGTGTTTCCATATTTAGATGACTGGCTTATTACTGCCCCACCCAGGCATCGACTGATAGAAGCTCAGGATCAGGTGTTACAGAACTGTTTGTATCTTGGAATAACCATAATTTACAAGTCTCATCTGTGACCAATCCAGACTTTTGACTTAATATGAATAGCATTCAACACAGTTTCTATGGTAGCCTCTCTTCCTCTTCGAAGAGTGCAAACAATAAGGATGCAGATCAGGAAAATAATTTGCAGTACCAAAATTTCAGCTCGCTTTGATTCTGCAAGCCCTGGGTTCAACGTCGGGAGAGCAATAATTTTAGTCCCTTCAGCAAAATGCCAGAATCCCTTGAAGAATTCTCATGTGGAAACTCATTGGTAAGTGCTTTCTCAGCCCATGTCTGTGAAGATGAGAATAACCCTGTTATAACCCTGGTTATAACCCTGTAACACCTGATCCCGAGCTTCTATCCGTCAATGCCTGGGTGGGGCAGTAATAAGCCAGTCATCTAAATATGGAAACACCTGGAATCCTTGCAGTCTTAAGTGAGCTGCAAACAATAACTTTCCTGGGGGATGCAGTCCGAACAGCTGTTATAAAGTTCTGTTTTCATCCTCCCTTAGCCCAAGGCCATAGTGACCATGGACTCCTCCCATTAGATTGGATGTGGGGGGGGGGGGCACTTCCTAGGGAAAATAGTCCAAAGGCACTTGTCCCCTGTAGAGACCAACCTGCTTATCTAAGTTCCGGAGATGAGAGCATTGCTGTTGGCATTGCAGGCATTTCAGGACTCTTTTCCTGTTGGGACATTTGCAGTTCACACAGACATGTCCGTAGTCTGGTATATCAACAAGCAAAGGGGAACCAGATCTTATACCCTGTGTCGAGAAGCCCTCTAAGTGTGGCTATGGGCAATATCTTCCAACCGCGTTCTAAAAGCACTGGATATTCCAGGGAATTCCTGTGTAATGGCAGACAAACTGAGCAGGTCCATTATACTGTCTCGCATGTGGTCTCTGTGTGACAGAAATGCTTTTCAGTTGGTGGGCCATCATTGCTGCGATCTTTTTGCATCTTCCCTAAACAAGTGCTGCAGCTTCTTTGAACTTGTCCCACCACTGGGGGCATCACCAAGGGATGCTCCACCCCATGATTGCCCCCCCCCTGCTCTTCTATATGCTTATCCTCCAACTCTCCTAATTCCCAAATTCCTTCAGAAAACAGCCTGGCTGAGGGGGCGTGGCTAGTATGTAGACTGGTTGGCAGCATCTTTTCCCAGCTCTGCACTCAAAAGATATTTCTGACAGGAATTTTTAAAAACTAGATATTGTAGACAAACCTATTTTGTTGAATTACTTATACTAATATCACTAGAAGTCTACAGTGCAAAAAATTTGGCTTTAAACATTATTTTTCTTGTCAAAAACAAGAAGGAAGGTATCTGAATCTACTGAAAATGAGCTTTTCTATGCATACCACACAGGACCAGATGATGAAAAAGGAGTTAGTCTTTATTAAATGCTATACAAGACTTGTCAGTGAAATTTGACCAAATGAATACCAAACTGGACACTTTTGAAGAGAGATCTACAAAACAAATACAGCAACTACAAGAAATGACAACGCAACAGAAGTCTCAAATAGCTGACAGAGAGATCCTTAAATGATACTGAGGGCAGACTCTCAGAACAAGATAGTCAGCTACATTTTTTATCACAACAAAATGCTTCATTACAAAATAAAATAGAGGATCTAGAGAATAGGTCCAGACGAAATAACCTTTGCATCTATGGGCTACCAGAGAAAACAGAGGGAGATAACATGGTGACTTTCCTTACTACCTGGTTACCAGAAGTTTTAAAATTGCTTGAAGTTCTTTCTTATGGAATTAAAAGAGCCCACAGATCCTTAAGAGCTGCTTCATCAACCATCAAATCAAAAAATCACCAGAGATCAATAATAGTAAAGTTTTTTTTTCATCACAGGACAAGGAACTTATTTTAAAAACAGCATGGTCAACTTCTCCAGTTAAATACAAAGACAACATAATCAGATTTGATAATGATTATTCTGCTGGAGTTAGAACTGCAAGAAAAGAATGTCTCCCTCTGATAAAGGAATTGAAAAAAAGGCAACTTAAAGTCCACTCGCTGTTCCCTGCAAGAATAAAAATATTTTTTACTGAAGGTCCTAAAACTTTTGACACTATGCAAGCAACGGTTTCTTATCTTTCAGCTGATAAAACCTTGGATAATGTGAAAGAAATGGATTTCTCCCAATTTGGGGTTAAGCGTCACTTAGAAAAAAATGAATGGAGCACTGCTGACAAGAAGAAGAAGAAGAAACGATAAAAGACATATGAAAAACACAAACATTATTGTCTTCTATTTGCTCTGTAAGGCAAAAAAGTTCTTTGAAAGCATTCATGCTTTACAAATGTCAGTCTTTGAAGCAATATAAATACAAGATAAGCAGGACATTTTATAACTAAAGCAAACAACCCTAAAGAAAGCAAGGTAACATATCTTTCTCTATTACAGTGTAAATACTTAGTCATGATTTTTCTAACTCTAAGTGATATTTAGATCATTTATAAATTACCTGCCTTTTACTGCTAGTATAGAATATGATGTATTTACACTGACATATTAATGTGGTGTGTTTAAATTAGCATGATTCCTTTTTATATTATTTACACTAAGCTGCATGGAATATCTAAACTGATGTATTTAATTCACATAATAATATATAAAAACTGATAGTAATAACTGTCAAAAAGTCCCTTGAAAAGTAATTATCTATTCTTTGATGCTAAAAGTGCCTTTTTGACTAACAAACAACTGTTTGGCTTGTATATCTGCCCTTAATGTTAAGAAAACTAATAGAAGTTTAATGAGCTGGTGTTCAGTTTAAAAAAGCCCTAAAAACTTCACTTACTTTGTTTTTGTCTTCCCGCCATGGTCACGAGCTGGCAACTCTTATTTACCACCCCTGAATGAAGGTTCTTCAGTTAGAATCCATTAGTGTGTTAAACCTTCTAACAGCGCAAAATGAACGTAAACAGTTATGAGTGATGTCAGCACTAAAACAAGACAGTATGGGTGTGTTGTCAGCTCCTAAGCTACTTAAAGTAACCAGCACACTATTTATGAGATGGCAAAGTGCTTTTACAGCTTAACAAATATTAAAAGTACACTGAAGTACCTAATGAATTTAGAAGGTATCAACACATACATGACGTTTTATTATATTGTAATATTTGTTATTAATTTTGAATTGTACACATAAACAGCACACAAAGCTTAAAAAGAAGTATATATCACTTGGAAGAAACTGTATGAATAGTTAACACATACAGACTTTACAACAATCTTTTCTGATGAGATCACCCACGTAAATTACTATAATTTAACTTAATTTTATAAAAATGTAATATATTTAAGTCCTTGACTGGAACTATATAACATATTTGTAAACACACTGCAGCTAGTGTACTCAACCATAAGGGTAGTAAGTCAGTTAAGGTTCATGAATGTAGCTATGTGTTATTAGGCATTTTAAGGGTAAAAAGGAGTTGCTGTTTAATTATCAAGATACTCTGTAAATATTAAATTGTTCAAGTAGCACAATCATTAAGCAGTAATGAGCAAAAAAAAAATCTCAGACTTGCTTATGATATTGTTTTATATATATATATATATATATATATATCTATATATAGGAAAGAACTGCTGAATTATAAGTATGCTTTTATTAAAGGCAAGTTATATTAATATTGAACATCTTCACTGAAAATTAATGGTTGTGTAGAGACATAGTAATTCCCATTATATAACCAAGGCTAAAGAGATTGTCTTGTATGTCTAAATTGATCAGACTTGAACCTTAGATTGCAAATAGACATGCAGCGTGCTTTTACTTATAATACTGAATATATATTATATAACATCACAAACGCTAAAGCCATTGTCAGCTACATCTCGCTACCATGGTCGTTCCGCCGCAACGTATAGTGATCACTCAGGCCCAAGTACATGCAGGTCAAGACGCTACAGTGGATTTACCACCATCCGTTGATACTCCGGTTCCTCCTAAGGGTCCTGATGTCCGACGAAAACAACTTTCCATGGACCCCTTCGTTATTTCTTTGGAAGAAGAAGTGTTTGGTCTAGGTGAAGGGTTTCCATCTTTTCCCCTTCCTTACAGACCAATCGAAAAGAGAACTTGGTCCCCATTAGGGAGACCGGGGAAGAGAAAAAGCACCGACGAGACCATCAACCCTACAAAGAAGGTAACACATATCATGAATTAGTTGTCAATATATCAGACTATGTCTTGAATGAACATGAGCTTTCTGTTTTGAACAGAGGGTTGAGCTTTATACCTGCAGGCTGCAATGACCTCACAGATATAGTCGTGGACATTAAGTTCTTTACTAGGAACTTGGCCTTAAAGCTAATGTTTGATAAAGACACCAACACAGTTAATAATGATGCAACCGGGGCTCACATGTTATTCAAGAAACCCTCTTGTTTCATGCCACAATCTCATCCTCTTTTAGAAGCATTTGAACAGGCATGTGAATCTGATCTGTTTGACTTATATAATGATAATAATGTGAAAGCTGATTTTTACAACTTAACCACAGAAGAGAGACGTGCATTAATGAGCCTACGAAATAATAACTTTATAGCCATTAGACAAGCTGATAAAGGTGGGGCCATTGTTGTTTTAAATAAATTGGATTATTCCAGGGGAATGGAACATATGTTAGCTGATAGTGACACCTATCACTCTATTACCAATTATGAGTTGAATGGTTTAATCAAACGTGTACATGCTTACTTATATGATTTGATGCCTAACAATGTTTTAACCAGAGACCTATATTCATATATGTTAGTTGAGAAACCTTTGGTACCATCCTTCAGAGGCTTACCGAAAATACACAAGGACATGTTGAATCCTCCCTTGAGACCTATTGTCTCGAGTCGTGGATGGTTAACCGAACCACTTTCCATTTATTTGGACAAGTTGCTGAAACCTATTGTGATGGGAATCAACTACATCTTGAAGGACACACCTCATTTCCTGGAGAACCTAGCCACTTTTAGCAGTTCCATGTTTAATGCTGGTGACATCCTTGTCACTCTTGATGTTAGATCACTCTTTACATCAATACCTAACGATATAGGCATAGAATATGTTAGAACATTGTTATGTGCTAAGAAGATGCCTAGTGAATCTGTGTCCAGATGCATGTCCCTTCTGGAGATTGTCCTTGAAAACAATGTCCTATGTTATGAGGAGAGATATTATCTGCAGACCAAAGGCGTAGCGATGGGCACACCTTGTGCCAACGCCTACGCCAATTTGGTACTGGCACAATGGGAGGATTCATACATCTTTACTCCCGATTTTGCATATAGGGAACACCTGAGATTTTTTAATCGTTTTGTGGACGATATCTTTTTGCTGTGGGGTGGTAGCTTGGAACAACTCCAACTCTTTATTGACTATTTAAATGGGACGACCAGCTTTCTTGCGTTTGACTACTCTAAGGCCAATGGGGAGATTGATTTCCTAGATGTTAAGATTATTAAAGGCAGTCATAGTTTTGAGACTGAAATATACAGGAAACCTTGCTGGAGGAATAACCTTCTCCACCGCCACAGCATGCATCCCAGACACGTTCACAACAATATTGTTAAGAACCAAACCCTAAGGGTGTCCAAGTTAACATCCCAAGATCTGGTGTACAATGAACACAAATCACAGCTAGCCAGGAACTTTATTTCAAGGGGTTATGACCGTGAACATGTGATTGGGAACATCACGATAAGCGATGGACTTAGGAAAGATGTAGGAGCTCCACTGATCAGTAGACCGAGACATTCCTCGGCCAAGAACAAGATCAAAGAAGACTCTGACGTCCACAGAGTTATCATCCCTTACACAAACAAGAACAAACATGTGTTGAATATTTTGAACAACAATTGGAGACTTTTGATGGCAGATGATAGAATCAAGAGGCTTATTGATGAGAGACCCAGGGTAGCATACAAGAATATGTCTTCCCTAAACAGACTTCTCTGTTATGATAGGGTTAACCAACCATCTTATAGATCCCTTAGCAAGACAGGCACTCATCCCTGTCATACTTGCAATCAATGCACATACGTAGATACCACTGATTGCTTCATACACCCCCACACCAGGCGCACTTATTTTTTCAAGGGCTATGCTGATTGCAGGTCTGAATGCCTGATATATGTTGCTAGATGTCAGCAATGTTTCACCTTTTATGTAGGCATGACAACTAGGACCCTACGTGAACGCATTAGGGAGCATATTTATGCTATAGCTAAGAGTAACACTACCAATGCACTAGCCAAACATATCAAGGAGTTGGGACCTACACACTGCTTTAAGTTCCAGGTTCTTGAATTAGTAGGTAGAACTGGTCGGTTAGGAGACATTAAAAACAAAGTAGAAGAAAGAGAAGGCAAGTGGATCTTAAAGTTACAAGCTCATAGATTTGGCATAAATGACAGGCTAGCCCTCAAACCTTTCTTAGCAAACAGACCTTTGAGACACTAGGAAGGGTTTTTTAGTTTGTTTTCACTAACATTTTAATGTGATATGCTTCTTATGTTTTTTGTTGCGTTTTCCAATGATCTAAAGTTTATATGATAGGATTTTATAAGGTTTGCATTTTGTGTTTTTATAACTTTTATTCTGATTCGTTACTGCAAACACATGTTTTGTGTGTCATTCACTATTTAAACAGTTGGTTTTGAGCTGCTTTAATGTCTGATGAAGCGTTAGTGATAACGCGAAAGCGCTTACCATACTGCAGTTTGTTCGAGTTTTATACCAATAAACCTGTGTTTTACCCATTGGAGACTCTTCTTATCAAGACTTTGCCTCATGGTGCACCTTCTTTTGGTTTTTCAATACAGTTGCTTTTTCTTATTTGAAGGTGCTTTACCCAGCAAGAGCTCTCTTTTTTTCTACATCTCATATCAATCAACATTAAAATGTGAATTGAATTAGCATAGGCATTTACTAACATATTGCTGATGGTACCTGATATGCATATAAGTAACAGGTCTAATTTCTGTCTATGAAAGTAAATACCAGGCTGTGTGCATTTGTTAATTATGAAACAAGAGCATGTTATCTATTCTTTTTAATATCCTATAGGTATGTACTTGTTAGTCACACACATGCTGCAAAGCTGCTAGTTATTGCATATTCATTGGTATATTTCTGACTGCAGTGTTATAAATATATGGTGTGGACCACTTGAGTTGAGAATATGTCTCTATATTGGGCATGTTCTCTGTTTGAACGTTGTATATTATCTATAATATGATATTGAGTACCCTCACTAAATTCAAAGAAGCCACAATAGAAACAAATATTTATTAAAAATGAAGAATAGAAGGATGAAGAGAAAAATGAAGGAAAATGGTTGATGGTCATATAAGGTTATTTTTTCCTGTGTATGTAGAAGAGTTGACAGTAATAAGTACCAAACAATTGTGTTATAGCATATTTAAAGCCTACTTTGCTTCTCATATTTTCCAACCTTACAGTTAGAACACTGCAGATAAATCCTGTAATATCATAAGGAGTATGAGTTGCTATTTGACATATGACATATGTGGTACACTAGCGATGAAATATGCCAGTGGCACTAATAAATATATAGGAATTGCTAAGAAATATAGTCTTAAACTATATAATACCAATGCCAAAAACAAATTAGTAGCATTCATACCACTAAAATATGATTTTTTGAATTAAAAGAAAACTATAAGATTACTGATAAATGACAATACAAATGTAACGTTATATTCATTGTTACGGAAACTTTCTAATTTAATCAACTTGTGGCATGGTTAACTGATGCATATAATGCTTAACATTTTTTTTTTATGTATGCATATATATGTGTGTGTGTATATACGTATATAATATATATATATATATATATATATATATATATATATATATATATATATATCTATATAGGTAGACCATTACAATAAATTTGATACCTGTGAATGCCACTCGCACTATAAGGGAGATAGACAGCAAGCATATTATTTTTAAGATGCATAACCGTTATTGCTACACAAAAGATATATTAAAATAAAAGATTTTCCTTTACAATTTAAACAAAACCAAATAGTTAAGTATTAAATCTATGTATAGTTGTTTTGCCTTAGTGTTTTATAAAATATTAAAAATAGATAAAGACTGTATTTAAGTAATCTGTAAAGACAAATACATGTATACTTAAAAGATATATAAGATACTTTTCATTATAAAACTACCATATGGCGGGGCTGGGGGAGGATGCTGAAATGCAGACTTAGAGAGATCGCTTGAATGATTAGATCATTCAAGGATGAGATGTTTTTTCTCATGGAGGGGTTTGGTGGTTGTTTATCTGATATTGTTCTCAGTTATGATCTTGTAATTTACTTTTATTGGGTGTCTATAATCTATTGTAATACTGTTGGACGAAGAAAGAACAAGTCATTCTCTTCATGTACACACATCTACACATTGTTACAAGTATACGAATATGGATAAAAGCAAAGCTAATATAAATCCAATTGCAAAATGTATATCTCTTAATGTAAATGGTTTAAATAATGGCTGCAAAAGGGGAAGTCTTTATAGATATTTAAAGCTATGTGAAGCGCAACTAGTATTTTTACAGGAAACACACCTTACACAGGAAGACATAAGTAAAATAAACAATAAAATTATACAATACTAGTAACTTCCACCTATAATCAGAAGCGAAGGGGAGTAGCAATTTTGTGGAAAAACACTACTTTAATGCCTAAAATCATAAACATGTTCCATGACAACTCGGGAATGTTTTGTCTAGTGACAATATCTATCAATTAAATGATATATACATTAGTGAATATTTATTGGATACCAGGACTAGGTGTTAGAGTGGCCAAACAACACTTAGAAGGCATTGTACAATATACCAAAGGCAATTTAATCATAGCTGGAGATTTCAATTGCATTATAAAAGAAACTGACAAATACTAAAACTACACGTAAGAGATCACCTTTAACAAAGTTGTTATCTGAGTTTGTTGAAACTTTTAATATAGTTGACATAAATGAGTATGCTATCCCAGATTCACTATTCTTTACACATTTTTCCCATAGGCATAATACATACTCTAGAATAGATAGAGTGTACATAGCAAAGGATTTAACCTCTAAATTAAATTAAGTCAAGACCATTTTCGGACCATAACACCATAACGTTTGAGATAGACTTGTGTTTCAAGAGAAGGATATCCGTAACAAGAATACCATCTTACATAACAAATCTCAAAGATTTTAAGGAATTTTATATTAGAGACACAAACATTCCTAGATATCAGTCTTACAAAAGATGTATCTGAAATATATATATGGGATGCATTGAAAGCATACTTATATGGAAGAGCGGTGGGATGATATAAAAATAAACAAAAACAGTGGAATAAGGAATTAATGGAATTAGTCAAAAGTAGGTCATTTTAAAGCTTGATATTCAAAATGGAAACACCAACTTAATAAAAGAACTAGAAGATACTAATAAAAAATACTTGGAGATGCTACACCACAAAACAATGATCAACTTAGAAAAAATTAAACTATGTTACTATTCAATGAACCCTAAAAACGAACAAAGAATAGCAAATAGGACTAAAAAGATTATTAAAACAAATCAAATCAAGGAAATACATAATATAGAAACCAAAAAGAAAGTATCTGATTTAGAAGGAATACTAGAAGCTTTTAGGCTATTTTTTCATAAACTTAATAATCAAAATGAGAAAACAGAAACACATTCAGTATTGAAAGCTTTTCTCAAAAACAATGTTGAAGTTAGGTTGTTAGAGGAGCAGGTACAACTAATTTATAAACAAATAACAATGACAGAACTAAAAGCTGAAGTAAATAAGCTAAAATTAAATAAAGCTCCAGGTATAGATAATATTACCCCAGAAATGTTTAAATTACTATCAAATGAGGCTTTGCTGTTGTTATTGAATGTCTTTACATCAATTAAAAGTGGTAAAGACATTCCTCCTTCTTGGAAGTACACATATCACCAATTCTGAAACAAAATAAAGATCCCAGTGAATGTTCATCATACAGATCCATTTCACTTCTTAATATAGATTATAAACTTTTTATGGCAATACATGCTGCTCGAATAAAACAATTACTACCACTTTTGATAGAGGAGGATCAAACAGGTTTTATAAAAGATAGGAACACTTATGACAACATTAAAAGAATTCTTTCCTTAATTGAATATATAAATGTCAAAAAACAAAATGAATGTTATTAGCTTAGACATAAATAGCGCATTTGATTCAGTGAACTGGGATTATCTCTGGTTAGATTTAGAAGAATATGGCTTCTCAAACAACTTCACTTTGTTAATAAAATCATTATATGAAAAATCATTGGCTTATGTAAAACTGGGATCTTGTCTGTCTGAATCTATTAAAATAACTAAGGTCACAAAACAAGGCTGCCCTCTTTCTCCATTGTTGTTTGCGCTAGTCATTGAACCCTTAGCAAATAATATACGTATGGATAAACATATTGAAGGAATACAACTAGACAACAGCCTAGAGCTTAAAATTCAACTTTTTGCTGATGATATTTTAATTACCTTAAAAAATAATAGCTGTTTAAAAGCATTGTGGGACTCGATTCAAAACTTTCAAAACTTTTCAAGTCTTAATTTTAATGACAACAAAACAAATGTATTGCTTATAAATACTAATAAAAAAGATCTAAATAAAAAATACCATAAATATATCTCTACCGATAATATAATTAAATACTTGGGAATTATAATAACTAACAACCTAGGTACTAGAATTGAAACAAATTATAAAGAGACCTTAAATAATATTAAAAATCTAATACAAAGATGGAATAAATTCTTCTTTTCAATGGAAGAAAGGCTTTATATAATTAAAATGATCATATTTCCAAAAATTCTTCGTCATACAAGCTTGTTCTTTGCCACCAGTTAAATCACACCTAAAACAATTAAATGATTTAATGGTAAGATTCCTATGGTATCCAAAAAAAACAAGGATATCTATGAAGTATCATCTAGATGATTGGGATATAGGTGGCATAGGTTTACCAGACATAGAAATATATTTGCATTCATCCATTATTAAAACAATATCATTATGGCTAAATACAAAATATACATCAAAATGGAAGCTAGTTCATGAGAGAATCTGGTTAAAATCAGGATTTGTAGTAGCAAATAAGTATACAGATTTCGTACCAAACAATTTTCTATGGATGATGAAGGAATATATGATGATACATAAGAATAAAAATATAAGTTCCAAATACATTACAAAAGGGATTAATATATTGGCATCAATTGCTAAACTCTGGAAAACCTCTGACAATAGACCAGATTAAACAGAAATTAAATATGGAAGATAGTTCGTGGTTACATGTACAAGAATTAAGACAGTATATATTAAGCAAACAAGAAACAATGCAACCATCAATAAGACAAAATGTTCCTAACCTTATAGAACATATAATATTACTAATGAATCAACCCATTACTGGAAAGGGATACTTATCTATTTATAAAACAAAAAAATAAAAATGCATAATAATGACAAAATATGGAATTATTATAGATCAGTTAATGGACATGTGCCAAATGACAGAGATAAAAAAACAAATTCTTCTCTCTCCAAAGCAGACATCGCTTTCATTACATTGGAGACTTTTTACATGGCAATTCATACACAGATCTTGTGTAACCCCTCATAAAATGGAACTTATGTTTAAGAAAAATATTGGCTGCTGGAGATGTGATTTATCAATAAAAGCAGACTGGCAACAAATGTTCTACGAATGCCATTTGATTAAACCATATTGGGATAAAATAAATTATTTTCTGCAAATGGTATTCAATGATAAATTCCAGATTTCCAAATCTATTATTTTGTTTAATGCACCTGTACCCGACTGTGTGCCAAGAACAAAATATGTAATCTTATGGACTCTCCTAGCTATTGCAAGGAAGAACATTACATCAAACTGGAAATCCAAAGCTTCTCCAACTTTTAAGCAATTCATGAATATGGTGTCAGCAATATCGCAATTGGAAATGGAACACTATTAAAGGAAGAACTGAACAAACTACATTATACGTAGCATGGCAAAAAGTAACTGAAATACTGGATAATAATGACTGCAGCAGATTATAATCAGGAAACAATTGTATAGAAAGTCAATTATATGTCAACAATAGACACCCTTGTAAATACTTTATTTTGGTTTTAATGTTTGATACCTGTTTAGAGGTTTTAGCCTACCTTTTTAAATTTGTAAATACTTCATTGTCATAAATAACCTGCATTCATGTTTTCTTGTTTTTGGAAATGAATAAAAATATTTACAAAAAAAAAAAAAGAAAACAGCCTGGTTTAAAAGCAGAGTAATCCTCATTGCATCTCACTGGCTTGTGCAAATTTGTTTCCCCTTCCTTTGGCCTCATCTTTTATACCCACTTTGAATTCTGGATCCAGTTCCAGACCACCTGTCTCACTCGACTGGCATGGCTTACCCAAATATCTCAAATCTCAAACTAACCGTGTGTTTTTTTTTTTTTTCCCCCAATTCCTTTAATAGCCAGGCAACCAGAGCTTTCTTCCTCTGTTCATTCCATACTTTTATCTTCCCATAAACCTACTACTAGGAATCTGTATGGGAGTCAATGGAGAAGGTTTGTTTATTGGGCAGAAAAAATCATAAAGCCCTTCTTAGCTCCAATTCTTTCTGCTCTAGAATTTTTAGCGAGTTTGTTTAATGAGGGTGCTACTTCATAAACTTAAGTTCCTTGCAGCAATCTCTAACTTTCAACTGAGATTTCAAAATTCTTCCTTGGCTTCCAGTGAACTGTGCAAAGCATTTTTCAACGTTACTGTTCTGCTAAGATCCGTGTATAAAGACTCCATGCTACCATGGGATTTAAATTTGGTACAGCAAGCCTTAATAGATTCTCCCTTTGAACCTGCAGACAAATGTGATTTAAAATTTTTGACCAGGAAAACTGTCTCTTTAGTAGCAATTACATCTGCTTGATGAATTTCAGCACTTCAAGTGTTTTCTGAGCTCCCATATTTGATTTTTCATAAGGATAGGATCATGTTGCATACTAATGCTTCCTTCCTTCTTAAGGCGCCGTCAGAATCCAACATTAAGTAATCCATTAACTTTACAGTATTTTTCCAAAAATGTACAAATAAAGGGGAATATATGCTGCAATTACCAGATATTCATAGACAATTATGTTTCTACCTAGACAGGACAAAGGAGATTAGAAAGACTGATCTGGTATTTATTTCCTTTATAACTGATTCACCCAATTTATTTGCAAAGATAACTCCAGCTGGATGGTTAACAAAGTTGCATTTCCTTTTCTATATAACAAATTGAATCTCCCCTTACCAAAACTATTAGAGACCCATTCAACCAGATCTATGTCAACTTCTGTTGTGTTCCAGTGAAGAGCTTCTATGGGCGATATATGTACAGCTGCAACTTGGACAAATCTTCATAGCTTCATCACTCATTACAAACTAGATTTGGTCTCGAGGGGAAGAGCAACCTTTGGCTCAACTGTACTCAGAAATATCCTTCGAGTCCATCCAGGAAGGATGAAAATGAACAACTTCAGAGAAAGAAGTCCTTTACCCACTCCTCACTACATCCCAATCCTACTTCCTCACTTAGACCATGGCTTTTGCAACCCTTTCTATTTTTCTCTTGCCTCCATTACTTCTCCTTCTCATTCTTACATCTTGTACTACTCCATTACCACCTGTCCATAGAGATCTCACTAATCCCCATACTAACTGCTTCTCATGTCTGCAGTACTCTATTGCAATCTCCTCCTCTATCTTTTCCATGAACATCCTTCTGCCTAAAAGCAAACTTTCTCCCCCTCACTCTCTAACATCTAAAACCAAGACTGCGACCCATTTAATTTCAAAGCTTTATCAACTTTATGTAGCCTTGCTTCTATCAGGAGGCATGCATCCAAATCCTGGAACCATCCATCACCCCAACATGAATAACTCTACCTCTCCAAACATATTTCCTTTTACTCTATGAATGCCCATAGTATTCTAAACAATATTAGTGACATCCATGCCTGGATTGCCTTCCACACCCGTCATCACCCTAACAAAGACTTGGCTAAAACCCCAAACCTCTGATAAAGACATTCTCCCCCCTGGTTATAATATACTCCGCATAGATCGCCAAAACAAAAAAGGGGGTGGCATAGCCAGCCTCTACTCCAACCACCTCACCGTTACAAGTATTATGAAACCTATCCCGTCCTTTTCTCCTGCTTAACTACTTGCAGCTAACCTTAAAATAAATGACCACACCACTGTCACTGTAGCAGACATCTGTATTCCTCCAGGAGACAACATTCCTGTGCTCAAAAATATTTTCATACTTTTCTCAACAAATCCCCAGTAAAACCATCCTCCTTGAGGATGTCAACATTAACTGGTTAACTCTCAGTAATCCAAACTCTAATACTCCTATTAATTTATATGGCTTTACACAGCTAATCTCCCAACCTGTCCATACAAACAACTCTCACACATCTAGTACTCTTATTGACTGGGTACTTGAATCTAATCCTTCCAAATATCATAACCCTGAAATCCTATCAAACACCCTGAGTGATCACTCCCCTATAAAAGTGCTTGGGTTCACTCCCCACGTCTCAAAACCTCCTAAATGTATCACGTGTCGTAAACTCTCTAACTTCCATACAGAAACCTTTAATACCCCTCCTCTCTCAACTGGAAATTCCTTACGCAACTCCCACTAGAAGAAGCAGTCCTAGCTTTTAACTCCACCTTCTTTAGCATCTCAGACTTGCTTGCTCCCCCTCGCAATGTCCTAATTAAGTCCCATCATGTCTACGTGGCTTTCAAAAGCCACTTGTATCCTTATGATGACTAGAGACAAATTATGGAAAAAATGGTCACAAACTAAGCTCTTTGCATGCTTACAAAAATATAAAGAACTCCGAAATCTGACAAAAAAAACCGACATAAACAAAGATAAAAAGAACTTCTATACAAACCTCCCACAGCCCTAAAATCTAATTCTAAAAAATTCTGGAACTCTATTAACCAAATATTACACCCCAGTAATCTTAGCTGTCCCAATCCATGCCCAGACAAGACATCTGAAGAAACTGCCCCTATCTTCAATACCTGTTTTATCGAATCAAGATCTAAGCTACTGAACCCTAACCCAAACTCCTCTACTACGAACATCTTTTTTTGAACCTACTCCTAATACTATCTCCTCAGTACCTTCTCCCTCAAACCTGTACCTACTAGCTAAATCAAAACTCTACTCTCTAAATTAAAACCATGCTCAGCATCAGCTGACAATATTCCTTACACTTTTCTTCTACTAGCAGCTGACTCTTGCTCTCCCTGTATCTATCCTAATTAATTGCGCTATCTCTGAATCTTAAGTCCCTTCCATCTGGAAACAATGCTACACTCTACCTATACACAAAGGAGGTTACTCCTCTGATATCTCCAACTTTAGACCTATCGCTATCCTCTCCCCTCTCTCTAAAGTACTAGAAAAATGTATTCATAAACAAGTTATGCAGTATCCAATACAGGAAAATCTGCTTACACCCACTCAACACGGTTTCAGACCCAAGCATCGAACCACTACAGCTCTATTATCCTTCCTCAACACTGTCTCTATAGCCATGGATGACCATAAATGTATTTCTTGCCTATTCTTGGACCTCTCAAAAGCTTTCAACACTGTCTCACACTCTCTTCTGCTGCACAAACTGCATAAACTCAACTTCTCCTCTGATACTGTTGCATGGTTCGCCAGCTACCTCACTGATAGATCTCAATCCGTGAGATGGCATTCTGCACTCTCCTCTCCTCTCCTTTCCCTTTAAAAATTGGTGTACCTCAAGGGCCTTTACTTTTTAATACTTTTACTAATCAGCGCTATACCTCCTGTCCTCCGTTATCTTTAGTGCAATACGCAGATGACTCTACAGTCCTCACCACAGCCAGCTCTCCCTCTAAGCTGTTCTCAGCTACTCCGGCATCTTTTAACTTAGTTGAAACATGGCTCTCCAACAACCACCTCATCCTTAACCCTAAAAAAAAAACAAAGCTGTTACTCTTCCTTCCTAAATAGTTCAACAATATTAAACCTTCCTTCTCCATACAGTCCCTTAAGAACACTCCCATTCAAGTAGAATCCAGTACTAAGCTCTTAGGCGTAACCATTGATGATCAGCTGAAATTTGACTTGCATGTTAATAACTGTATCAAAAAGACTCATTCAGAACTAGGGCTCCTTTACTGTAACAAGAAATTCCTTGCCTTTGAAGCCAAGATTACTCTTTCTTACCTACTTTCTACCTGGTCTAATGTACAATTCTGAAATTCTCACAAATCTTAACTCGGCACTCCAGACCTAACTCGAATCTACCTACAACAAGGTAGCTAGATTTGCTGCCCAACAAACCTACAAATCCCATCACGGTCTCTCTCTTTAAACTGGCTTGAATTACCCCACCAACTTCTTCTCTCTCAGCTCCAGATCATCCATTCTGTCCTATACTAGCCTTTCTACTGCCCAGCATATCCCCTCTCATCTCCTATTATTCTCCCCCCAGACCTCTCCGAAGCTCTAACCAAGACCTAGTGCTAATCTACAAACCAAGTCTAAATTTGGACGCAACATGTACAGCTATCACCCCACCATTGCCTGGAATAGGCTCCCACTAGAAATCAGGACCCTTAAACATACTAAACAATTTGACAGTCACCAAAGAACACTTTAAAAGTCACTGGTCCTGCCACTGCACTCTCCCTCAAACATCCCCTACGTCTCATACCTTTATCTACTTTCTGCCCTTAACTCAGTCTTCTCACTAGCTGTCTAAATTTCCTTGACTACTCTTTCTACTGACTTCTAAAATCTATTAAGCAAATTTCGTCAGAAACATTCTGTTGTAATTGCCTTGTCTTCATGCAATTACATTATGGTAAAACAGGGATGTTCTTCGTATTTCACTGTTGCAGTCATTACATTTGGGTAGTCTGCTGGCAGGTTGCCCTCAGTCGGCCTGATTAACAAAGTCTTGGGTCCTGCGTTGGTTGCTGTCCCTTCTTCCATGACGTCAGGTTGTCAGGGGTATAAAATATGCTGCCGACGCCATTACATCAGTCAGTCTTGCTGCGCGGTGCCCAAAGCAGAAGCAGTTTGCAAGTGCCGGTTGGCCGACTCCTGAAATTTTTGTTTTCGAGTTTCAGAACCGAAGTCTTCAACTAAAAGCCAAGTACCCCGTTGGGGAAACTTTTTCTTGCTCCTTACCGATGTCAGTAAAAGTTAATAATTGTATTACTTGTGGGAAGCAAATACCTCATAAAGATTTTCATTTGTACTGTATTCCTTGCCTAGGCCCTGACCACAATGGGCCTTGCTGTCGGTTTTGTGCTAAATTTAATCAATGCACTATTAAACGTCGGTATATTTTTGCTTCTAAATATTTTGGCTCCAGATTTAGTTATCCAGAAATATCGTCACTTAGCAATCCGACTACCGTAATACCTAGAAAACGCAAAGAAAAAAGGCAGACTGTCAAGGTCCAAAACCAACAAAGCTTATCCTAAGCTGTTCGCCGGTACTCAGTGAGGCGCTTTCGCAGCCCCTGATACCCGCTACTTTTGATTCGCAGGCCTCTACTGAGACCCATTCGGAGTCTGGTATATCGCAAGATCGGATGTCTCTACCTTAGATAGGTCCAGAGCCGCTAAGCAGGCACCGGCTTCTGAGGGTGTTTTCAGGCCTAAAGATTTGTATATTAAACCAACGCCATCTTCAAAGCTAAGGCCAAAATCTACTTCTATGTCTAAAAAAACTACGCTTGGGCCATGTGTACAGCCCCAATGCCAAAAAAACAAATGATCAAAATGGCTGAGGATTTAATTACATTGATCAGGGGTACCCATCCCCCTCCTGGTAAGAGGCCTAGGCAAGGCACCGACTATGAATCTTCAGATCTGGTTTCTATTTCTTCTGATTCCTCTTCTTATCAGGAATTGTCTATTCCCACTTATGAGGACTTTGATGCAGAAGATTCCGTCCCTTCTGCTTCTCCTTTGGATTTATCTTTTGGAGAAACTTTGCATACCTTAACGGAACACTTTCACTGGGAGAGTCAGGATTTCTCAGAATCTAAAAAGAGACTACTACTTCCTCAGCATAGGCCTTTGGCTATACCTCCTGTTCTAGACATTGTTGATGTTTTCTCAGAATCTAGTATGACTCCTGATTTCCTGCCTCCCGCTCCTAGTAAGCCAGACCGATATTACAGGGTTCCTGACTCCCAAAAATTCCTTTTTAAAAACCCTACTACTGACCCTGAAACCAATTCTCATGGTCCCAAGGGCGTTAAGGCTTCTACTGCTAGAAATCCAACCCCTTCTGATAGAAATTACAGGGCGCTGGATAGATGGGTAAGAAGGTTTACACGTCTACAACCTTGGAAGTCAGGACTTTAAATTGTCAATTTTATATGCTTAAATATCAACAGCATCTCATAGGCTTACTTAAACAGAAAATGATGTTGATTTCTGACTGTGTGGAAAATTAGAGTTGCAGGCATTATTGCATTCAGCTGAATAAGTTGGAAAACATACTTTGCAATGTGGTTTTGATTCCTTGGAGGCCTCTTGCAGGGGTGCTGTAACTGTGTGATAAGAAGGCATGCTTGGCTCAAGGAGCAAAATGTGCCTGACCATGTTAAAGCAAAATTGTTAGATGCTCCTTTACAACAGGATAGTCTATTTGCTAATAAGGCAGAAGTTCTGAAAAAAGATGGAAGATCAAGCTAAATTTATGCAAACTGTAAAATATTTCCTACAAGTGCAACCAGTCAGGTTCAGTAGGCAATGGCCTACTAAGAACTGGTCCTTTCCAGTACCCACCAGAGTCGCTCAGGTAAAATCCAGACGTTCCAAAGGCTCCAGGTTTCAGTCACAAGGAACTTACAGAACAAAGCAATGGGGTGCCTCCACCTCCAAATCTGTAAGTAACAAGGCACCTTCTACGGTAAACAGTCTCGATGACTTTCTACTGCAGTCACCAAGCACTTAACTTTTGGCCACCCCTTTGGGGGGAAAACTGGCACTTCATGCACAAAACTGCCAACTTTTTACCAGGGCAAGTGGGTTTTAAGTATAGTATCCCAGGGATACACATTTCATTTCCACACGTTGCCAATTCCAAATGGATGGCCAGATCTGCCTCCAAATCAGTGGGCCGAGGCCCAGAAACAAGTTATGTCCCTCATGAATATGAGAGCTATTCAACCAGTACCAGAAAAGGACAAGGTTTTTATTCAAGACTTTTCCTGGTACCCAGAAAAGACAAATCATGGCGTCCAATTCTGGATTTATCCATTCTGAATACGTTCCTGGACATTCCAAAGTTCAAGATGCTGACTCTACAACAGTTACTAACTATGCTAAGCAAGGATGCCTGGTTGGTAACTCTAGACTTAAAAAGAGGCTTACCTGCATATCCCAGTCAGGAAATCTTGCAGAAGATACTTATGCTTCAAAGCAGGCTATTTGCATTATCAGTTCTCTGCACTGCCCTTTGGCTTATCTACTGCGCCCAGGGTCTTCACAAAGTGCCTGGCACCAGTAATTGCATTTTGTAGGCAAAGAAATATTCAAATTTATCCATACCTGGATGATTGTCTAATTCAGGCAGAAAACAAGGACACTCCTCTAAAACATCTGGCGTTTGTAAAAGACATCGAATTTGTCTAGGGTACACCGTAAACGAAAAGAAATCCATAACTGGTACCCTCTCAAATAATTACATTACTGGGTGCAAGCTTGAATACATCTGCCCAGATGACTTACCTTACACCAGAAAAACAAATTCAATTGATGACTTGCTTCAAACGGGTGGCCACAAAAACCTAGCTATCTGCAAGACAAATTCTGCAGGCCTTGGGGTTCATGGCCTCCTGCATTCTAATAATTCCATATGCAAGACTGCATATGAGGAAACCTCAATGGTACCCAAAAAGCTTAAGGAGTCAACATTGTCAGAGTCCAGAAACAATGATTCCTATCATTCCTTGCCCGCAGCTAGAATTCCTGCGGTGGGCAGAGGCCTGCCACCAAAACAAGGGACTGTCATTCATTCCACCCCCTGCCACCCAAACCCTGACTACAGACGCATCAGATTATGCTTGGGGGGGCGCATCTAGCAGGGAGATGCATTCAGGGCCAATGGAGCCCAAATCAAATGCACCTACATATCAGTCAGAAAGAGATGCTAGCTGTACAGAATGTTCTGACAGCTTTCAAGGACCATTTTCATCCAGGACAACTACTGGTAAAGACAGACGACACCACAAGTCATGTGGTACATAAACAAGCAGGGGGGTACCCATTCCTACCCCTTTTGCAGACTAGCCATGGCATTGTGGAACACAGCCTTGACTTACCAAATACGTCTGCAAGCTCAATTCCTGCCAGGAAAGCAAAATACTCTGGGAGACAAACTAAGCAGAAATCTTATGGACTCACACGAATGGAAACTGGATCCACAAATCTTCAGCATGTTGACACGCAAATGAGGGAGCCCAGACATTGTTTTGGGGCGAGGCAAAAAGATCTATCAGTTGGACAAATTCTGCACAAGAATTAATCACAAAAAAGCTTGGAAAGTGGATGCTCTATCCTTCAGCTGGAAAAACCTATCAGTCTATGCCTTCCCCCTCTGCCTCTGCTCTTCAAGGTCTTACTAAAAATCAGACAGGAAAAACCAAAAATGATTCTGATTGCTCCTGACTGGCCTCACCGACATTGGTACCCGCTCCTACGCAATATGTCGCACCTTCCTCCATGGTACCTACCTCAGACACCTTATCTACTGTCTCAGCAGAACTATCAAATTCTGCACACTCAGCTCCACACTCTGAATCTTGCAGCACGGCTAATCAACTAATTTCACCAGTTACATCTCTCAGCAAACCTGTGATGGATGTCATTTTGGAGGCTAGAAGGCCTAGTACTAGAAAATCTTATGCTGACAAATGGAAAAGATTCTGTGCCTGGAACCAAGCACAAGGAATAAGCACTGCAATGCCCAATATTTCTCAGATTCTGCAATATTTAACTGAGATGCTTCACAAGGGCCTATCTTTTTCTTCCATAAAAATCTGTGCCTCTGCCATTTCAGCTCATTACAACACAGCCTCCCCTCTTTTCTCATCCTCTGCTAAAGCAGTACCTCAGAAGGGCCAAAAATTTCAGACCCCCAGGAGAGCACCAACTCCTGCATGGGACCTCAATTTTGTTTTGGAAAAACTCACTCTACCTCCTTTTTAGCCAGCTGATACTGCAGACCTAAAATTTCTCTCTTGGAAATAGCTTTTCTTTTAGCAGTCACTTCAGCTAGAAGGATTTCAGAGCTACAGGCTCTCATGGCAGTGGAGCCTTTTATTATTTTTTACCTGGACAGGGTGGCTCTCAGGACCAATCCATCCTTTATGCCTAAAGTGGTGTCTAGTGTGGCCCTTTGTCAGACCATTCATCTGTCAACTTTCTTCCCAAATCCACAGAACAAGGGTGTGCGGATTCTGCATTCATTAGATGTACACAGACAACTGAGATTCTACTTAAACAGGACAAAATCTCTAAGAAAGTCTGAACAATTACTGGTGGCATTTGCTGCAGGGGCAGAGGGAAAGGCTATTTCAAAGCAGACTATTTCAAAATGGATAAGCCATTGTATTTGTTTCTTCTACATGCACCATGATATATTCTAGAAGCTGCTACCTGGAGCTCAGTTCATACATTCACCAAACATTACCATTTACCTCTCTTCTCTAAATCCAGAGCAGGCTTTGCCACTGCTGTCCTGCAGGGCCAGCTGCTCCTAATGCTGTATAAATCCATCCTCCCTACTATATAGCTTTGGGATTCTACCCAAATGACTGCAACAGTGAAACAGGAAGAACATAGTACAGTTGTGTACACCTACCATAAATGTAGATGTTAGAGTGTACTCACTGTTGCAGTCTTGGTTACCCACCCTCCAGCCCCCTGTTTTTCCCTGACATCTGGGGCAAGAAAAACTGATGTAATGGTGTTGGCTGCATGTTTTATACTTTTATACTCCTGGCAACCTGATGTCATGGAGGAAGGGACAGCAACCGACACAGGACCCTAGACTTTGTTAATCAAGTCGACTGAGGGCAACCTGCCAGCAGATTACTCAAATGTAATGACTGCAACAGTGAATACATTCTAACATCTACATTTATGGTAAGTGCACACAGCTGTACTTTTTTGTAACCACTTACCCCAAAAACTATACTCATCTTAATGACATATTTCTTTTTATTCATCTTGAAATAGTTATACTATACTCCTAATTGTAGACACTGTATAACATTGCATTGCTACTTAATGCCTTGTAATAAACATGTAACATTGCTGTTTAATGCTAATTTATAATGAAAATTGTTTAATGTGTTGGAGCTTTTCTCCCTGGGCCTCCACTGAAAAAAGGCTGTTCAGCTCAGTCGGACAATCCCGGTCAACAAATGTAAAAAAAATAAGAGGAGGTTATGTACTTAATGTAACGTTCATCTGTGTTGTCCATTTTCATTCTTCCTGAACTCCCCACCCACTATCTCACTCCATATTTCATAACTGAATTCTGGAGGAATGAGCTACTTAAGGACATCAATGTCCTTTGTATTGAACACCAGTTGTAGTACAAGTGTAGGCTTCCTGTCAAGCTGCAAACAAGATCTGAGGGATGTTAGGGGTGGTGCATTATGGGTAGGGAAGGACCTCGAGTTTGTAGGTGGCCACGAGCTAGTAATATGGCTGAGTCGAATCCGAGGATCAGATCCAATCCCATTAGTTGATGAAGAATGAAAATCGACAACACAGATGGAACCTTACAGTAAGTATATAACTTCTTTTCATAGGATAGATAGCAGTATATGTGATGTATAATTTAATCGTTACATAAATTGTGCAATTCTTGCCTTCTCTTAAAACCTCATTCAAAGCATTTTTCTGGTTGTATTGTTTCTACAATTTCCATTTTTTTCTATAATTTTCTTCTACCCTTTTCTGTAGATCCCACTTCCTCTTCTTTTATCTCTGTTTAAAATATTTACTACTTCATGTACAGTTGGTTTAGATAGATTGTGATTTCTATTTTTCAGTAAATTTTTTTTTTTTTTTTTGCATCCAACCCAGGAAAGTAGAAACTAGAATTAAACTTAAGGCCTTACTATGTTTAGCAATTCAGATCCTGTATCCCGGTTCAGAAAAATAATTTCCTTGGTGTCAGTTGTTTGATCACCAAATGTTTTGGCGTTTTGCTTGGGGTATAAAAATATCTGTGCATACACTTCCAAGCAAAAGTCCTAGATCTTCTTATATTTGTTGCATATTTGGGAGTCATACACATGTCCTCCTATTGTTTCCTTGTGAATTGTATATCTGATCTTTCTTCCAGTCTTTTTTTTTTTTTTATCTCTTCTGATTGCTATAGTTATCGTACAGTGTTTTATATGCCCTACTAACTACCCTTTTTTCAGCAAATTCTTTTCTAGATTCAGTTAAAAACTCGACCAGTGCAGGTCTTTTCATCTTATCCATTTCTCTTTGCCTTTACTTTGAGAGTAATCCCTGATATGTAAGGCAATCACTAGTGTGCAATCCAAATGTTTTCTTGGCCTCTTCGTATTCTGTTACCTTTCCGTCTGTTTGCTCCCAGTACCATAGCTCCTTTACCAGTTTTCTCCAGTAGATTCCAGCCCCCTCTTGCCTGTTCTCTGTGTTCTTACATTCCATATCAGCAGAATCTGCTTTCTGTATTCTTTTGTTTGCTTAAACCTTAGAATTCTTTGTTCTGCTTTATGAATATAATATTCTGTATGGCTGTTACTCTCCTTTAAGGATCTGCATCCAAAATCCCACTCTTTTTCTTGACTTCCATCATCCCTTTCCACTTATTTTGTCTTGTATTGTGTTTATGGGTTTTAACTATATAGCTCTAAAATATCCCTATAACTAAGGTAATCCTAAACCACCTTGTTCTTTTGGAAATTTCATCTTATCCCACTTGACCCCCTTGCTGTCTAATTCTCCCGGATAGAATTCTTCAACTTTAATTACTGGTCAGAGCTTTTCCTCTGATATTTGCCTGACCTGTATATAAAAACTAAAGGGACTAAAGATTTTCACTGCTTGTATCTTATCCATATCTGTAAACATGAGCTTCCAGTTACTCAGTTTTTGTATTATCTTTTGTTTAGTCTCTTCCCATGTATCCTTAGCTGCCATAAGAGAATCCTTTTTAACGCTTGCAGCGAAATACTTCATTTTATCATGTTTCCTTAAATATGGGTATTGCTGAACTAATTCATGTATGGGTACATAGTTTATAGCTGTAGCCCTTGTTTTGTCTGTATTGTATGTCCCCAAAAGATTTGAAACTGTCGCAGATGCCCTTTTCTGGTTTTATCAGGCACAAAATAGTATCTGCAAATAAAGCCCTTTTTTCTTGATTATCATATCAGTTCTATCCTTGAATTTCTGATTCCCTCATTTTCTTTGCCAGTAGTGTTAAATGTAATGCAAGTAAAGGGGAAAGAGGACAGCCCTGCCTGGTTCCTCTGTTTAGGCAGAGTTTATCAGAGAGGAATCCTCCCACTTTGATTTTTGCCTCTGGTCCCTCATATATCCCAGTTAAGCTTTATTGCATCAGGAAATGTAAATGCTTCATTGCTCTCCTCGTAAAATCCCAACTTACTCCAAATGCTTTCTGTGTATCAAGATCCACCAGTAGCCGTATTTTCTTGCATTCTGATTCCCATTGGATCATCATTGTTGTAACAATAGCCAAACCACTAAAAAAGGGAACAGAAAACGATACAAAGGAATTCTGCCTTTAATTTGTCATTCAGCTTCTTTTATTTCAACTTTATTCTTAAAGTTGCCTCCTTTTAGATCCAAGGGAACTGATTCTAAAAACAGCCAATAAAAACTTCTTGTATTTTTACAAACGTGAATGCATGTACAAGGCATTTCTTTCTTCATTTTTTAATATCATACACATGTTCTTTTATTCCCTTCTCAAACTTGTTGTGGTCATCCCTACGTAGAATGCATTGCATTGTGAACATAAACTAATATAAAGCAAATCTTTGGACTTGCATGTGAATATCCTAGGGACTACAATAGTTGCTTCTGTGTGATCTACAAAACTGTAAGGCCCCTTAGAAATTCATCTACAGGCTGAGCAAAAAACATTTGTATATTCTTTTATTCTTGTTCGTCACTGGTAAACAAATCCTAGTATGTTTTCGTAATAAAAATTTAAACTTTTGGATTTGTATGTACAAACCTAGGGGAGATGCCAGTTACTTCAACTAAGTCATTATTTTCTTCTAATATCATCCAATTTGTGCTGCTAACATTACGGGTAGCATTGCTGTCAACTGACATATCTAAAAAGCGAACAGTTGTTTCATCTACTTCTTCACCATTTACACTTTCCTGTGGCTTACAGAAAGGTTTAAATGGAATGGGCTCAAAAGACTGCTTTCTCTTAAAACCTTTCTTCAGCTATTTTTGATGATATATCTTTGTTATAACCTCTCTGAATCGAGAGGTTATAAACTTCTACAAGTTTATTATCATTTGTGATCATCTTGGATGCTCATATGAACTGCCTTCTAGGAATAATATTCTTTACAAAATATAGATGGATGTCCTTCAAGGATGCATCTGCAGTCCTAACATATGGGTTGTCCTGCCTCAGGCAGCCCTTCGGTCGGCCGTATTCCAAAGTCTGGGTCTGGCCTCGGCTGATGTCGCACTTCACCCGACGTCATAGCTGCTGTGGTATAAAGGCATCAGCCGACGCCATTTTCCTCAGTCTTTCTTGCCGCGCGGTGCCCGAAGCAGAAGCTGTTCGCAAGTGCCGGTCGGTCAGATCCAGAGATTTCTACTACCGAAGACTTCTAAAAAGCTAAGTACCCCGTTGGGGACTCTTTCTTGCCTCAGCCGATGTCAGACAAAGTAAATGTTTAACTTGTGGGAAACAAATACCTCATAAGGATTTCCACTCTTACTGTCTTCCTTGTTTAGGCCCGGACCACGACGTATCAGCTTGTTTATCCTGTGCTTTTTTCAACCGACGGACGCTTAGACGTCGGTTGGAGTTTGCAGAGGAGTTTTTTGGTCCCGCTTTTGCTTACAAAATGCCGTTGGAGACTCCGACAGCACAATTAGCTAAAAAGCACAAGGAAAAGGACCGACACTCGCGGTCCGCGGTTTCGGCTGAAACCACGGTTAGGCCAACCGCGAGTGTCTCTGTTTCGGCTGAAACAGAGTCCTCGGTTCTTCCTTCGGCCGAAAACAGGCCCTCCGGTAGCCGAGGCTTCACAGAGCATGGTTGAATCGGCTACAGAAATTGCTCCTACAGAAGCAAGCACCCAGGATTTGTCAGATACTATTCCTTTAGACATATCTACCCTGCACTTGGGGCTGCTAGACCCCCTGCATCTATGTCTATCGAGGCTTTTGCCAGGGCTAAAGCAGCTAAATCTTCTAAGGCCTTACCTGCTAAAATTCCCTCACACAGGCCTACCTTTAGTTCTCAAATGCTCTGCCTGGCTGAGGATCTCATTTCTTTGATCAGGGGATCCCAACCTCACCCAGACAGGGCCTCTCAACCCCCTCCAGAGAAGAGGCCTAGGACTGAACCCCCGGAACCTGTTTCCACAGACTATTTCTCGGATGATTCAGATATCTCAGACCCTCAGGAAGGCCCATATTCTCCTTATGAGGATTCTGATGCAGAAGACTCCATTCCTTCTGCCTCTCCTCCTGAAGAATTTTCTTTTGGGGAAACCTTACATGCTATGAGGGAACACTTTCAGTGGCAGGGCCAGGATTTTTCAGATTCAAGGAAAAGGCTAAGGACTTTCTTACACTTACCACAGCATAGACCTTTAGCCATTCCTCCAGTACTAACAGTTGTTGATGATGCATATAATGATGCCTGTACTGCCCCTGATTCTCTTCCTTCGGCCCCTGCCAAGCCTGACAGATATTACAGGGTCCCGGACACACACTACCATTTGTATAAGGCTCCTGTGGCAGATCCTGAAACCATTTCACAGGGCCCTAAAGCTGTGGCAGCTGCCTCTGCCAAAAATCCTCTCCCCTCTGAAAGGGAATCTAGAGCATTAGAGAGATGGGGTAAAAAGGTTTATACTTCTGCTACTCTTTCGGCCAGGGCCTTAAACTGTCAATTTCACATGATTCAGTACCAGGAATTTTTGTTAGACCCGCTAAATAAAAAACTGTCCTCCCCTGAACCTATAGACCGCAAGTCCCTTCAGGATTTGGTACATAACTCTCAGCAGGTCAGTAACCATTTCTTAAAATGTGGCTATGATGCACTGGAGGCTTCCTTTAGATCAGCTATGACTGGAACAGTGATTCGAAGGCATGCCTGGTTAAAAGAACAATCCTTACCAGACCATGTTAAGTCAAAACTCCTAGATGCTCCTATGGAGAAACAACGTTTGTTTGGCTCCCCTGCACAGGAGGTTCTAAAGAAGGTGGAGGAAAAAGCAAAATCTGTCCAGTCAAGGATTTCTTACAGGTCCAACCTCCGAGGTTTAGCAGAAATTGGCCTTCGAAGAATTGGTCCTTTCCAGACACCTCCAGAGCACAGAGAGGCAGAAATAGACGCCCAAGAGGCAGAGGTCAATCCAGGGGTGCCTACAGGGGACGTCAGTGGCAACCTACCAACCAGAGAAGTACTGCCACAGATTCAACTACAACCACTTCCACTGGACAGACACAATGACTTGGCTCTGATTCCGCCTACCAGGGAACAACTGGAAGCACCCTTGGGCGGAAAACTAGCTTTATTTTCCCACAACTGGCATTACATTACAGGAGACAAATGGACTTTACAAACAATAGACAAAGGCTACAGGTTTCACTTCCACACTCTACCAAAAAAGAGAGGAATGCCAAACCTACCACCAAGCCAAAAAACAAGACGCTCTAAGACAAATCAACAGCTTACTAAGGATGAGAGCTATAGAAAAGGTACCGCCTATGGAACAAGGCCAAGGATTTTACTCCAGGATTTTTCTTGTACCAAGAAAAGAAAATCAATGGAGACCTATTCTCGACTTGTCCGCTCTGAACACATACCTCATTGTTCCAAAATTCAAAATGCTGACCCTCCAGCAACTTCTTCCCATGCTGGGCAAGGAGTCTTGGCTGGTGACCCTAGATCTCAAGGAGGCATACCTGCACGTCCCTATACGACCAGATTGCAGAAGACACCTCAGATTTCTTGCAGGATCAGAGCATTATCAATTCTCAGCATTGCCCTTTGGCTTATCTACTGCGTCCAGAGTATTCACGAAATGCCTGGCATCAGTAATTGCTCATTGCAGGCTTCAGGGAATTCAAATTTACCCATACCTGGACGACTGCCTAATACAAGCGGACAACAAGGCAAAATTAACAAAAGATTTGGAAAAGGTCATACAACTGTTGCAAGCCTTGGGATACACAGTCAACATGCAAAAATCAAGACTAGTACCATCCCAAAGGATAACATTCTTGGGTGCAGAACTGGATACATCAACTCAGATGGCTTTTCTCACAGAAGAAAAACAAAAGCAACTACCAGTATATTTCATGACATTAACAACACAAACTCAGCTTACTGCAAGGAAAGTCCTGCAAGCCCTGGGTTACATGGCATCCTGCATAATATTGATTCCGCATGCCAGGCTGCATATGAGAAAGTTGCAATGGTACCTAAGGAATGTATGGTCTCAACACAAGCACAGTCTAGAAGCCCAGATTCCAATAATTCCATGCCTGAAGCAAGAATTCCAGTGGTGGGCTCAGGCCTGTCAGTTGAACAGAGGACTGCCTTTCCACAAACCTCATCCAATCCAGACCATCACCACAGATGCCTCAGACCTAGGCTGGGGGGCACACATGGTGGACAAGTGCATACAAGGCCTATGGACCCAAGACCAGCTGAATCTACACATAAATCTAAAGGAGATGCTGGCAGTGAAACATGCAATCCAGGCATTCCTACCATTCCTTCAACAAGGTCACCTGCTGATAAGGACGGACAATACCATAGTCATGTGGTACATCAACAAACAGGGAGGTAAACACTCATATCCTCTATGCCGGATGGCAATGGACCTGTGGAATGTGGCCCTGAATCTCAACATTCAACTTCAGGCCAGATTTGTACCAGGAAAAGAAAATTCACTAGCAGACACCTTAAGCAGCACTACCACGGATGCTCACGAATGGATGCTGCATCCAGATATCTTCAAAACCATAACAAAGAAATGGGGACTACCAGAGATAGACCTGTTCGCCTCCCCACACAACCACCAATTGAAGAAATTCTGCACAAGAGCATACCACCCACTTGCTTGGAGGGTGGACTCCCTTTCCTTCAGCTGGAAAAACCTGACAGCATATGCATTCCCACCTCTTCCCTTGATGTACAAAGTCCTACTGAAGATCAGAGGATCAGCCAAGGGTAATCCTGATAGCTCCAGACTGGCCGAGGCAACATTGGTACCCGCTACTGAGAAGCATGTCTCGGACACACGCATGGCCTCTACCTCTATGTCCCTTACTTCTAACACAGAACAACTACAAGATCCTACATCCAAACTTGAAAACACTGCAGCTAGCTGCTTTGAATATTGCATAAAACAAAATAACCCAGATTTATCTCAGAGGGTTAAGAACATTATCCTGGAGGCTCGCAGACCCTCCACAAGGAAAACTTATTCAGCCAAATGGAAAAGATACCTCATTTGGAGTGCAGCAAAGGGAGAAAATGTCTCATTGGCAAACATAGCACACATCCTGGAATACTTAGCAGAACTGTTCCACAATGGCTTGTCCTACTCCTCCATTAAGATTCATGCATCAGCAATCTCAGCAGAATACAACATGGATCCTCCTGTCTTCTCTCATCCTCTACTCAGACAGTTCTTGAGAGGAATCAAAAACATAAAGCCTCCAAGGAAACCACCTTTACCTACATGGGATCTCAACTTTGTGCTGGAAAAGTTAACACTTCCCCCTTTTGAACCAGCAGCAACAGCAGATTTACAGTTCTTGTCTTGGAAAACTGCTTTCCTGCTAGCAATCACTTCAGCAAGAAGGGTATCTGAATTACAGGCATTAATGGCAGTACAGCCCTTCCTTATCTTCCATCAGGATAGAGTGTCTCTGAGAACCAACCCTACCTTTATGCCAAAAGTGGTCTCCAGAGTATCATTGAACCAAGCGATTCATTTACCTACATTCTTCCCCAACCCACAGAACAGGGGGGAAAGACTGCTACATACCTTGGATGTGCACAGACAATTACGCTACTATCTGGACAGAACTAAGACCAACAGAAAAACTGACCAACTTCTGGTAGCATATGCAACAGGAATGCAAGGAAAAGCAATTTCAAAACAGGCAGGACAACCTATATGTTAGGGCTGCAGATGCATACCTATCGGACATCTACATTTATGGTAGGTAAAAAACTGTACTTTCTTTCTATAATGGAGGTAACCATTAGAAAATGTATCCTTTCTACTTTCAGACTTCCTCTTCTGTCTGTCACATTCAATGGTAACTTCCAAAAAATTGACCTTTTAAGACCATTTCTCCCAAGGTAAACTTCAAGAACTCAGGCTGCATGTTAAGATGTTCAACAACAAACACATATTTATCATGAGTTCCAGTAGTAATAAAAGAGGTTGTCCACCAGTCTTTGGTAATAAATTGTATTACTGCTAATTGTTTACAAAAAATAATGAAACCGCAGTCCAAACAGTTTATTCAGTAACTATAACGCAGTGAACTAAGCCCTTTGTCAAATTGACTTAGAGTTAATGAAAAGTAAAAACATTGGTACTTATAAAGACAATCTACCAATAAGAAAACAAGTCCACCAGTGACGTTATTATTTTAATTATTTTTATTTAGTATTTTCATAAATGACTGAAAAATTGTCCTGCAGTCTTTTTACCTTACAAAATATAAAAAATATATGTCAACAATAAAACATGTTATAATCAATGAAACAACTCGAAAGTTAGAGAGAAAATATGTATGCATATATAAAATTAAAAAAATGTGCATATATATATATATATATATATATATATATATATATATATATATATATATATATATATATATATATAAATATATATATATAAATCTCAATATATTGTATGCTGTGATTGATACTACACTATGGTGTGTGTATCCAGATGTAAAGTTTAAGCTGAAAGCCAAACATTCACAAACACTGCAGTCTCCTCTTTAGCACACATGCCAGTGACAATACCTCATTTATTGCTGGCATGACGGAGGCATTACGCCTCAGTTGCCAGGTAAATTTCTTGTACTCTAACAATAACTCTTAAGTCTCCCTTAAATGGTTCCACAACTACATGATCAATTATAAAAAAAAAAAAAAATATGAACTTCTTTAAAATTGGGACATGCAGTAGTATAAAAAATAGAGACCACTTATTGAACTCTGAAAAGGACCCTAAAAACAAAATGATAAAGTTGAAAAACTTTTCAAAACAACTTAAAACTTTGATTGATAAAAACACATAAGCACTTTTTTTCTTAACATAGAATGTTCATCAGACCTAACCACACACAAAAAAAAACAAAAAAAACCCACAAACACATTTAAATACAAAATCATTTGATTTACACATGGTCACATGATTGCACAAAGTACTAATGAATTAACCCTTTCCTTTTCACCACAACTTTGTAATTCTCCCCATCATTCATTCACGAAAAATTACATTTATCTAAGTTTTTCACCTGCTAAAAGTTTTTGTCCAGTCCTCATCAGCATCCATTTTCATATAATAATTCAAAGCTTGATCCACAACAGAAAATTTAAACTTGACATTTTTAACTTTTTCAGAATGAAAACAGTTGACAAAAAAAGAGAGAAAATTGTAATGAATTAATAAGAAATGATGTGAAGATGTTTGTTTTGTGACATGCCATTATAGGCAATGAGTAAACTGATGAATCGGACCATGATGTGCTATATGTTAGAACACATATAAAAGTAGTTTACATTTCAGCATTTCGCCAGTTCTTTTTAGAGTAGTGTAGGTTATTGGTTGAGAACTGGGCAAGCAAGTCACAGATGCACACATAGTTAAGAAAAAATTGATCGAACACTATTTCACTCCAAATGTGATGCTCTGAGAGGCTATGAGTTGACTAAAAGCACTTGTGGAAAAGTCGCAAGCTTCTTAGAGCATTGACTAACCTAGTAATCACTAGAACAAGTCCTTTTTATATGCCTCTCAAACACAAATGCATCACGACTGTTTTTCCAAGTTTCAGTGACAACATTAAACTGTCCTGGAACAGAGGTATTTAAAAGGAAACTAACCTTCTGGGTTTCTTTCCTCTGTGACAGCAAGACAAGGAATGCACTTAAAGAAAGTTAGGTTACAAACGAGAGGAAATGCAGCTAACGTACGTCCTCACTTCCTTATAACCTTAAAAGAGACAAACTGTTTCATAAATATGTTAACTTAAGCGTAAGGTTTTTGGAAAGCATAGGTTACATAAAACTCAGCCTCAGATAGATGCGTCTCATCTCTAATTGGAGAAATATTAGAAACTCTAATAATATATACTGTAAATTAAGCAGAAACTCTTGAGCAGATGAGAACTTAGTGTTGCTATAGTGCTAAACCGACTCTGTTTGTAACATGTAATTATCCCAGTGTCTGTGACTTTCCTTTTTTGATAACAGAGCTTAAGTATACTGAGAGTGGTCATTTCTCCTTTACATGCCATCTTTCTCTAATCTGGAACATTATTTGGCCATAAGGCACAAGCTGCTTCTAAATAATAAGAATCTATAGACTTTACCATTCTGTTAGTTTTGCAGGCACAAAAGCATACAATATGTTTGAGTAAACATTGTGTGATCATTTTTTGCTATATTAGCAAAGCTTGAAAGTCAAAACAAGAAATGCATATTCTATTTTCTCACAAGCAGCATGCTTAAATAGTCAAGAGTATGTATATCAGTGAAGGGAACTATATCAAGTCTGTAATCTTGGAAAGCCAATTAGTTTGATTTCATGCCAAAAACAAAATGTTATGAACCTCTAACTATTTTGCTTGAGGTTAAAAACCTTCTTCCTCCTTAACTATCCTAGAATGACAACCATAAAAATAAACCAATAGTGACGAATAGAAAACATGGTTAAATCACTAAAAGCTTCAGCAGCACAAGTAACCATAACAAAATTAGTTCTTGGTTATAAGCTTAAGTGAGAATTATTGAAACCAGAAAGTTGAATTGCACTGCTGTGTTCACTATATTGTAATAATAATGGTTAAAAATAGACAGGACGACACATTGACATAGAATTTCTAAAAATATATAACAAAAAAAGGATGTTAAAACTAAAACATACTGTCAGCCAATTGTTGTTTTCTCCTATGGTTCTCATACCTAGTGTGCGAAGTGAAGTTACTCTTGAGGATTAAAGCAAAAGTCAACATTACAACAATTAAAAATATAAAATTCCACATGTGCAGACTAAAAGGTATTATAGATTCTGACAGATACTATTTAAAGTAAAATGCATAAAGAAACTTCTGCAGCTAATGATGTGAATTGTTCTTTTTTTTTTAATGGCATTCAGTGTCCATTTGTTCTTATAAGAAAACTGATGTTGATAACAGGGTGTTGGAATGGTTGTTCAGGTTAATATGCTAATAGACTTGCTTTTGAATTTATAGCTTGAAGTTGTTCTAGATGAGAATAATCTCAGATTGAATCTTAACGAGATATTTTGGGAAAAAGTGTCTTTATTGTATCCTTTATGGTCAGTACAGTTTGCCGAGTTTAAATATTCATAACTTTATATGGTCTTCCAGAAATAATTTGTACTTTGATAAACTAAGACGGAATGTCTATAATTCCGGTTTATATAAAATTACAGCCTGAATGTCACTATGATCAATTTGAGTTCTGTACTACCTATATGCAATTAAGCATCAAATTTGTGCAAATAGAAAGTATCTGTCATTGCTGAAAAATCAGAGGTTATATGTGAATTAACTTAGTGCTCATAACATCAGACCAGTACATAATTGCATAATTGATAAACATTCAGTTTTGGAACAACACAACACTCCCCAAATGAAGCATCTCTAAACCAGGGTAATTATTTGTTTCTTTCACAGTGGTAGTGGTTTGAGAGATGTAATGATCAAGAAGCAAATGTTGCAAATACACATTACAATACCTGTAGTGTTTTAACTTAAAAGGAAATGACTAAGCTAAAAATGGTTCACAAGGACAACCGATATATTTCACAAGTAATTTTGTAGGTAATACTACAGTCAAAAAATGAAACACTTTATCATACAGTGATAGTATACTGTTTAAGAAGTGATAAAACATAAATTGAGAAATATTAAAAAAATGTTTCATATGTAAATGTCCTTCATGGATGCATCTGCAGTCATAACAAATGGGTTGTCCTGTCGTCAGGCAGCCCTTCGGTCGGCCGGATTCCAAAGTCTGGGTCCGGCTTCGGCTGATGTCGCACTTCACCCGACGTCATCTCTGCTGGTCTTCGGGTATAAAGGCATCAGCCGACGCCATTTTCCCCAGTCTTTCTTGCCGCGTGGCGCCCGAAGCAGAAGCTGTTCAAGTGCCGGTCGGTCAGATCCAGAGATTACTACTACCGAATACTACTTCGAAGACTTCTAAAAAGCTAAGTACCCCGTTGGGGACTCTTTCTTGCCTCAGCCGATGTCAGAAAAAGTCAATAACTGTTTAACTTGTGGGAAACAAATGCCTCATAAAGATTTCCACTCTTACTGTTTGCCTTGCTTAGGCCCAGACCACGACGTAGCAGCCTGTTCGGCCTGTGCTTCCTTCAACCGACGAACGCTTAGGCATCGGTCGGAGTTTGCTGAACAGTTTTTCGGCTCAGATTTTGCGTACATTATGCCGTCGGATCCTTCGACTACCCAAATTGTTAAAAAACGCAAAGAAAAAGACCGACACTTACGGTCCGCGGTTTCGGCCGAAACCATGGTTAAGCAAGCCGCGAGTGTCTCGGTTTCGGCTGAAACCGAGCAAACTGGTCAATTTTCAGCCGAATCCATGACAACTACTGAGGCTCCTACTACTTGACCTGAATCAGCCTCAGAAATTTTACCTACAAATGTGGTTCCTAGTGATTTATCGGACACCATTCCTTTGGATGTCTCTACCCCAGCACGTGGTGCTGCTAGGCCTCCTGCAGCCATGTCTATTAAGGCCTTTGCCAGGGCTAAAGCAGCCAAATCTGCTAAATCAGTGCCTGTTAAGCCCCCCTCACACAGGCCCACTTCTAGTTCACAAATGCTTACTCTGGCAGAAGATTTAATATCCTTAATTAGGGGATCCCAATCTCACCCAGACAGGGCCTCTCAGCCCCCAGAAAAGAAACTTAGAACAGAGCCCCCCGAGCCTGTGTCCTCTGATGATTCTGCGGATGACTCAGACATTACAGACCAGCCAGAGGCTCCTTTTTCCAATTATGAAGATTCCGATGCTGAAGAATCCATTCCAGCTGCCTCTCCACCAGAGGAATTCTCCTTTGGGGAAACCTTACATGCCATGAGAGAACAATTCCAATGGCAGGGACAAGATTTCTCCGATTCAAGAAAAAGGCTTAGGACTTTTCTGCACTTACCACAACACAGGCCCTTAGCTATACCTCCTGTTCTGCCTGTTGTGGACGATGCTTTTAACGATGTCTGCACTGCACCTGATTCTTTACCTCCAGCCCCTGCCAAACCAGATAGATTTTACAGGGTACCAGACACTCATCACCACCTATACAAGGCCCCACTTGCAGACCCCGAAACTATATCCCAGGGGCCTAAGGCAGTAGCCTCGACCACAGCAAAAAACCCTATTCCCTCTGAAAGGGAATCCAGGTCCTTAGAGAGATGGGGTAAAAAAGTCTACACCTCTGCTACACTCTCAGCTAGAGCTTTAAACTGTCAGTTTCACATGATCCAATACCAAGAGTTTATGCTTGATCAGTTAATTAAAAAGCTGTCCTCTGATGAATCTTTAGATAAGAAAAATGTATTAGAAATGGTAAATAACATCCAACAGGTTAGTAACCATTCCTTAAAATGTGGCTATGATGCACTGGAGGCTTCATTTAGATCAGCCATGACTGGCACAGTGATAAGAAGGCATGCATGGTTGAAAGAACAGGTCTTACCGGATCATGTTAAAACAAAACTATTAGATGCTCCTATGGATAAGACCAGTCTGTTTGGGGAACCTGCACAGCAGGTAATGAAGAAAATGGAAGAAAAGGCAAAATCTGTACAAACAGTTAAGGATTTCTTACAGGTTCAGCCCCCAAGGTTTAGCAGGAACTGGTCTGCCAAAAATTGGTCCTTTCCTGACTCCACAAGATCCCAAAGGGGCAGGAATAGACGCTCTAGGGGCAGAAATCAATCCAGAGGAGGTGCCTACAGGGGACGACAGTGGCAAGGCAATAACCAAGGCACAGACACAACCACTGCCACTGCAACAGGACAATCACAGTGACTTGGCTCTGACCCCGCCTACCAGGGAGCAAATAGCAGCACCATTAGGCGGAAAGTTAGCCTTCTCGAAAAATTGGCACTACATCACAAAAGACAAGTGGATTTTGCAAACCATAGACCAAGGCTACCGTTTCCACTTCCACACTTTACCAGTAAAAAGAGGAATGCCAAACCTGCCTCCAATCAAAAAATAGAAGCTCTGCAGCAGATAGCGGAATTATCAAAGATGAGAGCTGTGGAAAGAGTACCAATAACAGAACAGGGCAAAGGATTCTACTCCAGACTCTTCCTAGTGCCAAGAAAAGAGAA
Organism: Protopterus annectens; assembly: GCF_019279795.1. Taxonomy (NCBI): domain Eukaryota; kingdom Metazoa; phylum Chordata; order Ceratodontiformes; family Protopteridae; genus Protopterus; species Protopterus annectens. The sequence continues at coordinate 534,615,611 of NC_056745.1, read as the reverse complement.
AAACTGGAGACCTATTCTCGACCTGTCCATCTTAAACATACATCATTGTCCCAAAATTCAAAATGCTGACCCTACAGCAACTTCTTCCCATGCTGGGCAAGGAGTGTTGGCTGGTAACTCTAGATCTCAAGGAGGCATACCTGCACGTCCCCAGTCGACCAAATTGCAGAAGATACCTCAGATTTCTTGCAGGATCAGAGCACTATCAATTCTCAGCATTGCCCTTTGGCTTATCTACTGCGCCCAGAGTATTCACAAAATGCCTGGCATCAGTAATCGCTCACTGCAGAGTACAGGGAATCCAAATTTACCCATACCTGGACGACTGCCTGTTACAAGCGGACGACAAAAGCAAGCTGACAACAGACTTACAAAGGGTCATTTACTTGCTACAAGCCCTGGGATACACAGTCAATTTACAAAAGTCAAGGCTGATACCATCCCAAACAAGAACTTTCTTGGGCGCGGAATTGGACACAGTAAAACAAATGGCATTCCTAACTGCAGAAAAACAAAAAGAGCTCCCTCTTTACTTCTTGGCATTAACAAAGCAGAACAAACTAACAGCAAGAAAAGTTCTGCAGGCTTTGGGCTTCATGGCATCATGCATAATCTTGGTCCCACATGCCAGACTACATATGAGAAAGTTACAGTGGTACCTAAAGAATTTATGGTCTCAACACAGGCACAGCTTAGAAACAGAAATACCACTAATCCCATGCCTAAAACAGGAGTTCCTATGGTGGGCTCAAGCATGCCAGGCAAACCCAGGCTTTACCGTTCCACAACTTTCGAACAAGCCAAACCATCACAACGGACGCCTCAGACCTAGGATGGGGGGCGCACATGCTGGACAAATGCGTACAAGGACTGTGGACTCAGGACCAGCTGCACCTGCACATAAATCAAAAAGAAATGCTGGCAATAAAACTGGCAATCCAAAAATTCAGACCATTCCTCAAAGAAGGCCATTTGATGATAAGGACAGACAACACCACAGTCATGTGGTACATCAACAAACAGGGAGGCACTCCTTCATACCCCCTATGCAGAATGACTTTGGACCTTTGGAATCTGGCTCTCAGCTACAACATCCAGTTACAGGCAATATTTGTTCCGGGAAAAGAGAACACACTAGCAGACATTTTAAGCAGAACCACCTCGGATGCTCACGAATGGATGCTACACCCGAACATATTCAAGGCCATCACAAAGAAATGGGGAATGCCACAAATAGATCTATTCGCTTCCCCACTCAATCACCAGCTCAAAAAAATCTGCACAAGGACATTCCACCCACTTGCATGGAAGGTGGACTCTCTATCCTTCAGCTGGAAAGGCCTGACAGCATATGCATTTCCACCTCTTCCCTTGATACACAAGGTACTACTGAAAATCAAAGAGGAACGTCCAAGGATAATTCTGATAGCTCCGAACTGGCCAAGACAACACTGGTACCCATTGCTGAGGAGTATGTCTCGGGAGAAAATGTGGTCAATACCACTGATGCCTCTGATGTTAACTCAGAACAACTACAACATCATACATCCCAACCTAAAAACCTTGCAATTGACTGCCTGGAACATCACATAGCAGCAACTAACCCAGACCTTTCCCAAAGGGTTAAAGACATTATCCTTGAAGCCCGCAGACCTTCAACAAGAAGGAACTATGCAGGAAAATGGAAAAGGTTCGTCATTTGGAGTACTGAAAGAGGAAAAGATGTGTCGAACATAGATATTGCTAACATTCTGGAGTACTTGGCAGAGCTTCTACATACAGGCCTGTCCTATTCCTCCATCAAGATACATGCATCAGCTATTTCAGCAAAATACAGCTTTGATCCTCCTGTCTTTTCACATCCTCTACTCAGGCAGTTCCTCAGAGGGATTAAGAATGTAAAACCTCCTAGGAAACCACCATTACCAGCATGGGACTTGAACTTTGTACTAGAAAAGTTGACACTCCCTCCGTTTGAACCAGCAGCAACAGCAGATCTACAACACCTGTCATGGAAAACTGCTTTCCTACTGGCTATTACTTCAGCAAGGAGGGTTTCGGAACTACAGGCCTTAATGGCAGTGCAACCCTTCCTAATCTTCCATCAAGATAGGGTGTCCATGAGAACTAATCCTACATTCATGCCTAAGGTGGTATCCAGAGTGTCTTTAAACCAGGCAATCCACCTACCTACCTTCTTTCCCAGTCCACAAAACAGAGGTGAAAGAATGCTGCATACCTTGGATGTACATAGACAGTTACGCTACTACCTGGACAGAACCAAAAGTAACAGAAAAACTGACCAGCTTTTTGTAGCCTATGCAACAGGAAGGGAAGGAAAAGCAATTTCCAAACAGACAATCTCCAAATGGATAGGAAATTGCATAAGAGTCTGTTACTCCTACCATGGAAAACCAATTCCACAGAACATAAGTCCTCATTCTACAAGGGCTACAGCCACTACCACGGCTTTCTTACGAGGAGTGGCAACCAAGGACATTATTGAGGCGGCTACTTGGACCTCCGTGCATACATTTGCCAAGCATTATAATCTACCTCTATACTCTAGATCCCGAGCAGGGTTTCCCACTGCTGTACTGCAAGGGATCCTAACTACACCATAATTTTTATTCCTCCTCCCCTAGTTTGGCTATGGTATTCTACCCATTTGTTATGACTGCAGATGCATCCATGAAGGACATAGTACAGTTTTGTACCTACCATAAATGTAGATGTCCGAACTGGATAGCATCTGCAGTCAGGATTACCCTCCCTCCTTCCCCTCTGTGGTATTCCTAGGGTATTTACCCTCCTAATAGCTAGCTGGGGGGGGAGTCTCTTATGGTGTATTTGTTTGTATATATGTACATACATGCTTATTTTTTGTGTTTGCCTTCTACTATTTTGGAAACATTGGCATTTATCCAAAATTTAGCTTCCAAGAGGGCAATTGGCATCTGGGGCAAGAAACACTGAGGAAAATGGCGTCGGCTGATGCCTTTATACCCGAAGACCAGCAGAGATGACGTCGGGTGAAGTGCGACATCAGCCGAAGCCGGACCCAGACTTTGGAATCCGGCCGACCGAAGGGCTGCCTGACGACAGGACAACCCATTTGTTATGACTGCAGATGCTATCCAGTTCGGACATCTACATTTATGGTAGGTACAAAACTGTACTTTATAGTTAAAGTTGGGTATGTTTGATCATTAAGACTAGCTAAATAACTTCTTTTTTCACTAATATCACAAAAGATCTCCAATAAAATGAATGTGGAGCTCAGAGGGATTTTTTCTTTCTTTTGTAGTTAAGTTATGAGATTATTTTTTATCCATCAGATTAGGAATGTTCATCATCCCATGTGTAATGAGGGAAAATTCAGAATGTTGGATTATTGTGTTACATTCAATTTTTCTTGTATCATTTTTTTTTTTTTTTTCGTTTTATTGGCCTGAGTCAGAATTTTCAGTAGTAAAAATCAATCTTATCAAAACAATTAGAAACAGCATAGACTGTATATAACTGCAGGGTTATAGAAGGGATCAGAGTATTATACCTTCTATAAACAGCCTATAAACCGGTCATAATATATGGATTTAACATTAATTTCTTTAAATGTTAATGGAATAAATAATCCAAATAAAAGATCAAATCTATTAAGATACCTAAAATCAAACAAAGCACAGGTAATCTTTCTTCAAGAATCTCACTTCAAAACAAATGATAAATACATATGGAATCCAAATGAATATGTTCTCATTCCTCATATAAACAAAAAACCAGAGGAGTAATAATTTTATGGAAGAAAAATGTTATTTTCCGCCAAGTTATCTACAACTGCTAGGATAAATAAGCCTTATAGCACTTGTTATACTGAAATTTAACAACAGGATCTGGACACTAGTAAATTTATACTGGTTTCCTAGTATTGGGACAGCTAAAAAAAATTTGGATCTTATTAGCAGTATATATAAAGGTAACTTGATAATAGGCAGAGATTTTAACTGTATACTGGATAATTCAGAGACCACCAATAAGAGAAATCTGTGTCACGTGTGTAGCAAAAATATTCAAAAAATGGTGTGAAAACCACAGTCAGACTCATTGAAAATAACTCGCTGTTATTCTCTCATCAAGATTATAGATATAATACTCAAACAAGAATAGACAAAATCTATTTATCACAAGAACTAAACACAAAAATAATCAAATTCTCAATAGTCCCATGCTCTTATCGGATCATAATTCTCTAATACTCAAATTTCAAACAGACTTTAAAAAACTAACATATACAACAAGAATTCCAGCATATATCACAACACTGAAGTAATTGAAACAGTGTATATTTTCATAATTACAATTCTGTTATGATACTAATTATTCTGAAGAGATTAATATAGTCATGATATGGGATGCTCTGATAGCCTATGTACATGGTAAAACACTTGCATTGCTCAAAAACAAATCAAAAGAATGGGAATCTAAATTACATAATATACAAAATCAACTCATAAAGATTAAAAACAAAGACCTAACAACCTCCTCTATCAATAAAAAAGCAATTGATGAGCTAAGTAAAAAAATATAATGAAATTTTAACGCACAAAACTAATCTGGCATTAGAAAAAATGAAAACTAAATTTATATTCTGCATCACCAAGACATATGCATAATCTAGCCATGAGAGTAAAAAGACAAACCAGAATAAACAATATAACTAATATAATTCATAAAATGCACGCACTCGAGGCCCTTCTCAGTATGGAGAACATCGATGTCTGTGCAGTGACAGAAACCTGGTTCAAGGCTCCTGAGAGCACCCCAGCACTATCAGGTTTTACCTCTTATCATGCGTTCCGGCCCCAAAATCCGGACAATACCAAGAAAGGAGGGGGGGTATCCATATTCATCAAAGACACCCACACCTCAAGACTGGTGGCAACGCACGATGCATCGGAGACCATCCAGGTGCAATTAACCATAGGCAAGACTGCTCTGCAAATTGTAGCATGTTACAGGCCACCCTCACAAACTCAGGAACCTCACATGGCCTTCCTGAAAACACTAGAGGATAAATGTATCACCAAACACCATCATACTAGGTGACTTCAATTACCCTAATATAGACTGGGAACACTACTCAAGCCCAAACACCCTAGCCCAAAAGTTCCTGGAATTCATAAACTCAAATGCCATGGAACAACTAGTCACCATCCCACAAGAGGAGAAAACATACTTGATCTCATCATCACGAACATGGGAGCACAATGTTCAACACCAGAAGTATACCCCTCACTGGTGAGATCAGATCACAAACTAATCTCGCTGGAGGTCCTCATCCCACCCCACCTGAAATAAAAAGACCACAGTAAAGAACTTCTCGAAGCCGACTTCACACTTCTAAAGACTAGTGTGGTCTCCTTTAAGGCCCCGAGCCGACGGAAAACAGTACTCAAGCCGCTGAATCACTTACAAATGCCTTCTACCAGCACCTGCAGGACTGCATGGATAAGGCAATCCCAAGCAAAACAAAGACTCTTTGTACCAAAGGCAAGCGTCCACTCTGGTGGACCCCAGCCATAAACAAACTCTACAACAAAAGGAGGAAGCTACTACAAGACAGAGCAAAATCCTTAAAAGGTAAGACACCCTTGATCACTATAAGTAAAAAACTAAGAGCTCTCATAAAATCATCCAAAGCAAATTTTGAGAGAAAAATAGCTAAAGACTCAAAAGACAATCATAAGGCCTTCTTTAGCTATGTTAGAAACCTGGGAGGAAACTCCCAGATATGCTCAGAACTAGTTCAAAATGATGTGAAGATTACTGATCCTACAGACATTGCCAACATACTGGCTGACAGGTTCAGTGCAAACTTCTCCCCTCCCCCAAAAGGAGAGATATCTATACCAAGCGATTGCAGCCCCCAAACATCTCCAACGCCCAAGTGAGAACTGCTCTCTCAAAGCAAAAACACAGCATCCATGGGACCTGATGGTGTCCCCGGCTGTGTGCTCCACGAACTCAACAAGGAATTAAACCCACAGCTAGGACAGCTGTTTAATCATAGTCTTACCTCTGGATACGCACCCAGGAGTGGCGCACTGCAACTGTGGTCCCACTTCACAAAGGCGGTGCCTCCACCGACCCTGGAAATTACCGGCCCATTAGCTTGACAAGCCTTATCTGCAAAGCCATGGAGAGGATCATAATGGACCTCATAAATAAAGACATAGGAATTTGCAGACTTTGGATCCATCCCAGTTTGGCTTTGTCAAAGGCAGATCATGCCTTCTAAACTTGGTTGACTTTTGAAACAGTCACCAAAGCCATTGATGAGGAAAGGCAGTCCATACAGCCTACCTCGATCTGGCGAAGGCCTTTGATACAATACCCCACTCGGGTATCATTGAAAAACTCATCAGCTTAAATGTTAACCCATACATCACAAGATGGGTTGCAAACTGGCTGAGTGACAGAACCCACAGGGTCAGAGTTGCTGGCGCCATGTCAGACTCAAAGCCTGCCACAAGTGGTGTACCACAGGGCTCAGTCCTGGGCCCACTCTTGTTTGGCATCTACTTTTCTGAAGTACAAGCAAACACAGGAGGGTTATGGCTGACAAAGTTTGCAGATGACTGCAAACTGGGCGCCATAGTAGAAAACACATCTGACACAGATATCCTTCAGAAGGGTCTCACAGAAACGGATAACTGGTGCCAGAGTCATGGCCTAAAGTTAAATGCCAAAAAATGCATAGTCATACCCTTCGGGAAAAACAAGGTTACCCCTAGCTACCAAATAGGTGGCAATCCACTGAGTACAGAAGAAGTTATCAGGGACCTGGGGACCCAGGTTGATAGTAGTCTGTCATTCGACACCCATGTAGCTAAAGTAGTTAGGAAGACCTTCTACATTGCCCACCTTATCATGAAGGGATTCTCATCTAGATCAAGGGAGGTCATAGTCTCCCTATACTCATCACTCATCAGACCAATGATTGAGTACAATGCCCCATTCGGAATGTATCTGACCCGACACTTGCAGCAGCTGGAGAGGCCACAAAAGTTCCTCACCAAAAGGATAAAGGGTCTCAAACATCTGTCCTATGCTGCCCGACTGAAAGAACTCCAGCTCTATTCAGTCGCCACGCTGCTCAGAGGTGACCTTTGCCTAACATGCAAGGCCATGTCAAACCCAGATTTGATGAATATGCTTCACCTCAAAAATCTAGATCCGTCAGAGCCACAAGGGCGGAGACTTAAACCTCGACACGGCTATTAATAGGGGCGTGCTGGAGGGATAGATTCATCACCCAAAGACTCCCTATGCTGTGGAATAAAATCCCGGTATATGTGAGGCAGAGCACCTCGCTGGCCTTGTTCAAGAGAAATCTTGACCAATGGATGGGAGATCGCAGATATACCCCAGGGATTACCTCAGTGTCACTGCTCAACAGAGGCACAGCAAAATAATGGGTATAGTTCCCCATACTAAAGGGGTGGTGTAAGCCACAAAACTATGGGCTAGGCTTGTAAATGCCCTCGGGCAGATAGCCTAGTATGAACCTATGAACCTATGAACCTATGAGGGTAGAAAGAATAAAAAGTATCAGATACAAGTGATATTCTAGATGCCTTTAAACATCATTATGCAGAACATTTTGGAAATAAAGTCACATTAATCCCATAAACTTGGAATTAAACTTCCCCAAAATTAAGAAAATATCAGAAAAATGAAAACAAGAAATTCAAAAACAAATCTCACACAAAGAAGTTGCAGGGAACATTAAGGAAAGCAAAACCAATAAATCGCCATGAATTTGATGGTATTATAATAGAATTGTCTTATTGGTGGATTGCGTCTTAAAGTACCAATGTTTTTACTTTTAACTCTGAAGAAGTCTCAATTTGATAAAAGCACTTTGTTCATTGTGTTGTATTTGTTGAATAAAGTGTTTTGGAGTGCGGGTCCGTTTAAATTTGCAGATGTTGGAGTGTTTGTATTTGGGTTACTACTACTTGTACTGTTACCTAAAGTGCGAGTTCCCACCACCCTAGCACCAAATTGGCAAACGCAGGAGCCACAGAGGACCCCATTCCTTCCCCTTTGACTTTTTTGTAATATTTTTTGTTGAACAAAAAATAATTTTCCAATAGAATTTCTAACAACAAAGTGCAATTCTTTCTTTAGGTAAATCCATATATTTGTTTATTTTGCAGTACTTTACCCTTTGTTAGCCCCTCTGAATAATTCTTATTTCTTTAACATATCTCCATTTGTTTTATTTGTACCCCATTTTGAAACTCCATGTTCATTTTATCCCACTCACTAGCTAAAACCTTTCAAAACATTTGTATCTTCCCTAATAACTGTTGAATAATTTCCACTACACATTCCTTAAATTCTTCTATTTTTTAATGCGTAGATGGGGAGGTGCCAATGTCTTATTTATACTTAATTACCCTGCATTTTTATCTTGGTTATTGGCACATGATCTGAAATAGCTAATGGGTGTGTGTCAAAGCTTTCAATTAAATGCACGTTCCTGTGAAATATAATGTTTGTCTAGTGTATCCCAGTTATTTTAAATTGGAGAATAATATGTAAATTCTGTGAGTTCCTACTAATGATTCCAAGTCTTGTATAACAAATAATGTTAAGTTGTCTATCTCGCCTTCATTCTTGCTGGATGGGTTCGGAGCCGACCTCGGCTCCGACTCGGCCACTCTAAAGCTTGAGAGTTGGTTCCACCGGCTCGAGGCTCCCCTTATATCCCACAATGCTAGGCGAGAGTTACCTCAGATCTCGTTTGCCGCTACAGCTTCGAGGTTGGTTGTTCTACCGGTTCCTGGTGAGTTTAAGCTTTTTCTATTAAAAGTTACTCTTTTTACCCCTTTTTTAGTTTAATTATTATCAAATTAGTGTAGTTCATTGAACTTTATCCCCGACCTAATTTTTTCCCGTTTTTTGTTTAAAAGAACTTTTAGTTCTTCCCTTGGGCCTTGGGCCTTCCCTTCCCTAGGGAGTGTTTGTGTAGTTTAACTACTGTTTATTGTACTTTATTTTTTAGTATTTTTACTAAAGTAGTTATTTTGACAGGGTATAACTGGTGTGTTTGAGTGTGTGTTTGTGTTCACCAGTTAGGCTATGTCTAAAGAAGCAAAGGTCTCGATTCAAGAAGTGTGATGCGTGCTGTCAGAAAATGTCTCTGACAGACGCTCACACTTCTTGTGTCTATTGTCTGGGGCCTTTGCACCTGCAGGACTCCTGTGCTGTTTGCCATGGCTTCAGCCCCAGGGTCCTGCAGGAAAGAAAAAACAAGCTTATTCTGAGAGGCTTGTTGAAGCCTGAGGATTCCCTGTCTGTCTCAACAGGGAAGCCCTCCAAGGCATCGAGGTCTTCGGCTCCGGCTTCTGAGCCGAGACCTCAGGTTGTTCAACCTTTGCCTTTAGCGGCATCGGCCGGAGCCCATAAGACTCAGTCCACAGTTTCTGTGGCTTCCTCGGCCCGGGCGGAAGCCGAGGTTATCGAGGTACCCGTGTCGGCTCCGACAAGATCTTGAGCCGACAACCAGAAAGAGGTCTAGGTCACCTTCTCTTGGCTCCGTTCATTCGGCTCCAGGATCTCCCCTGCTGTCTGAGCGGAGCCAAAGGTCTCATTCCTCTAGGTCATCGAGGCTGTCCGATCATGACCTTCAGAGGGTGGTGAGTCGACTACTCAAGTCCGAGGCACTAGCCCAGATGCTTCAGAGCCCGACTCATCAGTCGGTGCCTGCCCCGGTCCATCAACTCTTTCCTCCTTCGACTCTCTTGAGTTCGGCCGGGTCGTGTCGGAACCGAGACTGTGGTCACCTCGGGCCGAGACAATTGTCTTCGGCTCCTTCGTCGCCTCCGTTGTCTTCCATGGAGGAATCTCGGCGCCGGACTTCCCTCGTCGGCTCGAGGGGTGAGTGGCATCGGACCCTTGTCCGACCCCCTCTCCCTCTCGGTGCCCGGTGCTGGTGAGTTCGGCTCCGACATCGGCCTCGAGCCATCACTGTCGGTGCCGAGGGGTCCTTAGCTCCTCGGGCGGGGACCTCTGGCTCTGCCTGACAGGGGTGCTTTCGAGGTCATGCGGAGTGTGTTAGAGCCTGGCTCTACTCCACAGTCGGCTCCGTCAGCCCCTCCCTCTATGCTGCCTCAGGGTAAGTCGACTCACTCCCTCATCCCGGACCGCAGAGAGCCAACTCCTCAGGAGCTCCCTTTGGGGATTTCATCCTCTTCGAGGCCTCTCCTGATTTGGCAGAAGAGCCCCTCGGAAGAGGAAGTGCAAGAGGAAGCACATTGACTCACCTGAGTCTATCACGTCGGACACAGATCTGGATGATTCTGAGGGTTCCCCGTTCCCCTTCTGAAGATGTCTCATTTGCAGACATTCTGGAGATCCTTAAACAGAGGGAAATTGGCCAGCCCTCAACCCTTCGGAGGACGAATCTGTGTATCTTGAGGCGTTTGGCTCTCGTCCTTCCACCTCCTGGGTGTCCCCCCCCCTCGACCCCCTCATGCAGGTGGTTGCTAAGAAGGCATGGGCGGCTCCTGATTCAGTGGACCCCACTCCCAGGAGACCCTCCAAATTCATCACAGCTCCATCAGACAAGGAATTTTTATCAAAAGGAGTCTCTGTGGATGCTATGGTGGTAGCTGCCGCCACAAAGAAGGAACTGGCTGATCCTTCAGTGCCTGTCCATCCACCTAACAAGGAATCTAGGTCCATGGATAGGTACGGGAAGCGGATGTTCTCCTCAGCGACATTTACTATGCGTTCGCTGAATTACCTATGCCATTTCACTCGTCTTCAAAGGGACTTGATCAAAGAAGCGAGTGAAATGCTGAAGGACCCTACAGCTGCGGGTTTCCAAGAGAAAATGAACACGCAGCTGGCTATCCTTAATTCTATTTCCAACTCCTCCATGCGCCTCCTTTCTTATGCGGCCGATGGAGCGAGTAGAGCCGCAGGAACAGGGGTAGCCTTACGTAGGCACGCCTGGATGAGGCTATGCAATTTTGCGGAACCTTTCAAGACGTCTTTCACGAACTCCCCTTTTGATGGATCATCTCTTTTTGGTCCACAAGTGAAAGAAACCCTGACTAGGTGCGAGACTGATGGCAAGACCCTTTCTGCCGTCGGAGTCCGTTTTTCTACTCCTTCTAGGCCTTACCCCAAAGGCCAGAAGGGGGGAAAGATGTGGTTCCATAAACAATCTCAAGGGACTTCGCCTGATGCACAGAGTCGGTTCCCCGCCAGAGGCAGAGGGGGGAACAACAATGGTATACTACGCCCTAGAGGCAGAGGGGGTCCGCAGAACCAGGGCAATCGAGAAACGTCCTCCGATAAGCCCTTTCAGCATCCCTGAGGTGTTGCCCGACTGCCCATCTTCGGAGGCAATCGGGGGAAGATTGTCACTGTACCCAGAAGCCTGGCTATCCTTGACACAAGACAAATGGGTACAGTCCATCATTTCCGAAGGTTATTCTATTCCCTTTCTTCGTTTTCCAAATCAGTCAAAAAATCCCTTCCAGATGTTCCACCCGCTCAAAGGGATATAGCAGCTTTGGAAATTTCAAAACTGCTTGCAAAAAGAGCTATTCAGCCAGTGCCAGCAGACCAACTAGGATCCGGAATCTACTCAAGGTTCTTTTTAGTTCCAAAGAAAACAGGGGACTGGAGACCAATTTTGGATCTCAGTATCTTGAACAGATCGGTCAAGAAAACAAGATTTCGGATGGTCACGCTGCAATCCATTCTTCCCCTATTGGGAAAAGGAAACTGGATGTGCTCTATAGACCTTCAGGACGCGTACTATCACATAAAAATGAACAGGCGCTCCAGAAGATTCCTCCGCTTCAGGCTGGGGACCAGTCATTTTCAATTCAGGGCCCTGCCCTTTGGTCTCACCACTGCCCCGGTGTTTACCAAATGCATGGCAGTGGTAGCTTCTCACCTGAGGCGACAGGGATTCCAGGTGTTTCCATATTTGGACGACTGGCTCCTCACAGCTCCCACCAAGCATCTCCTTCTGATGGCCAGAGATTACACTTTTCGCGTCTGTCAAAATCTGGGTATCTCAATAAATTGCGAAAAGTCTGTTTTGTCGCCTTGTCGTACTATTACCTACATAGGCGCAAATTTAGATACTGTAAACATGTCTGCAACACTAACGAACCAAAGGATATCAGACATTCAAAAATTGGTATCTCTACTTCTCAGCTACAACAGAGCCAAAGCCAGGTTAGTTCTAAAGGTGTTGGGAATCATGGCAGCGGCCATATCCCTCCTTCCATTGGCCAGATACCACATGCGGATCCTTCAGTGGATGCTCTTTTCTCAATGGTCATACCAGGAATTTCCAATGTCTCACACCATTATGATCACGCAAGCGTGCAAAAAGCATCTCATGTGGTGGATGTCTTCCCCCCAGCTCCTGTTGGGGAGACCATTTGTTCCACCTCCTCCGGTTGCTACTCTGACAACGGATGCCTCCCTGATCGGGTGGGGGGGGCATTATCAGGGCAGGACAGTCCAGGGCACATGGCAACCAGACGAATGCCACTTGCACATAAATGTTCTGGAGATGAGAGCAGTGCTTTTAGCGTTGCAAGCCCTTCAAGACTCTCTTCCCTTAGGAACGATTGCAATCCAGACAGACAATATGTCTGTAGTGTGGTACATCAACAAACAAGGCGGAACCAGATCATACCCCCTGTGTCGAGAAGCACTCAGACTGTGGCAATGGGCGATTTCTTCTCAGCGTTTTCTGATAGCAACGCACATCCCGGGAAGTCCAATCACATTGCGGACAAGTTGAGCAGAGCTATTCTCATGCCTCACGAGTGGTCTCTGAAAGACTCTGTAGTGAGAGAGATTTTTCTCAAGTGGGGTCAGCCTTGCTGCGATCTTTTTGCTACTCCCCAAAACAGCAAGTGCAGAGAATACTTCACTCTATTCCCTTTACCAGGCCAACCCAGCAGGGACGCTAGTCCAAGTTTGGCCCGGGGACTTCTGTATGCATTTCCTCCTTTCCCACTGATCTCTCAAGTAATACAGAAAGCTATCGCTCAGAAGGCCTCATTGATCCTCATTGCTCCTTACTGGCCTCGACAAGTGTGGTTCCCCTTTCTGCATCGATTTCTTTTGGAGCGACCGTGGAATCTGGACCTAGTTCCAGATCTTTTGATCCATCAGTCGGGTCAGTTTCATCGCTCCCTTCCCTCTCTGAACCTCACTGCTTGGTTCCTCCACTTCCAACCGTAGCCAGGCTTCCTCAATTATCTCACTCTGTTAGAGATATTTTGATAGCTTCCCATAAATCTTCCACTCGAAAGATTTATTTGAGTAAGTGGAAACGCTTTTCATATTGGGCACAAGGAAAGGACATAGATCCTTTCACCGCTTCCATCCAACTAGTCCTTGATTTTCTTGCTGAACTCTTCCATGCAGGTTCATCTCCATCTACACTTAAGGTTCAATTGGCAGCTATTTCTAATTTCCATGTGGGTATTTCTGAATCCGCCCTAATGTCCCACAAACTCTGCAAAGCCTTTTTGAAAGGAGTTTTTCTTCTCAGACCTCCTGTAAGAAATCCTCCTTCTCCTTGGGACCTAAATTTAGTTCTTGCTTCTTTGATTCTTTCCCCTTTCGAACCTGCAGCTTCATGTTCCTTAAAGTTATTATCATGGAAAACTCTCTTTCTGGTGGCTATCACATCAGCTAGAAGAATTTCAGAACTTCAAGCACTCAGTTGTCGTTCTCCTTACCTTGTGTTCCATAAGGACAGAGTTTCCTTACGAACTAACCCGTCCTTTTTGCCTAAGGTGGTTTCAACATCAAATCTAAACCAATGCATTGACCTCCCTGTCTTTTTCCCGGAGTATTCAAATAGGTCTGAACAAAAATTACACTGTCTGGATGTTCATCGTCAATTAAGGTACTACTTGGACAGGACGAAACAATTCAGAAAATCTGATCAGCTGTTTGTCTCCTATGCGGAAAGCAGAAAGGGACTTCCAGTTTCAAAGGTATCTTTATCCAGATGGCTAACATCTCTGATTACCCTTGTTTATGAGATTAGACACCAGAAACTGCCTAATAAGCCTAAAGCCCATTCCACCAGAGCTTTGGCTACTTCTCTAGCCTTCCAAGACAGACTGCCTATTGACACCATTTGTGCAGCGGCTACTTGGGCTACTCCTCACACTTTTATTTCCCATTATAAGTTGGATTTAGCTTCTAGGCATAGAGCTAATTTTGGTTCCACTGTTCTCAGGAGTCTGTTCCGTTAGGCCACCCGGGACAAGGTGCTAGGGACGCGGTCCCATCCAGCAAGAATGAAGGCGAGATAGACAACTTAACATATAGAAGTTATGTTCTTACCATAACGTTCCATGTTAGTTGTCTTCTTCTCGCCTTCTTCTTGCGTCCCACCCTCCTTCCCCTGGCCTGGACAGACCTAGAGGAGTTGTGATCGTGACCTCTCTTTCTACCACCTCTTTCTTAGCTATATGCTATTATGCATATTTCTTGTTTCAGGATGTAGGTCTCCCTTCTTCTTCCTGTTGTTAGAGGTGGATTCTGTTTTTTTTTACAGTTATACTGTTTCTGTTATAAGCTGGGGTTAGCTTACAAACGAGATCTGAGGTAACTCTCGCCTAGCATTGTGGGATATAAGGGGAGCCTCGAGCCGGTGGAACCAACTCTCGAGCTTTAGAGTGGCCGAGTCGGAGCCGAGGTCGGCTCCGAACCCATCCAGCAAGAAGAAGGCGAGAAGAAGACAACTAACATGGAACGTTATGGTAAGAACATAACTTCTATTTTTTGTGAATTTCTTTTGTAATCTACTGTCTTTTAGTGTGTGTTCTCATCTAGGTCCTCCAATTACATTGTCATTGTTGCAGATTAACTGCTAGTCCTCCACCCGTAAATAATATTCCTTGCTGAAAGCTGATTATTTCTCTCAAATTTTCTTATGCTCCATAATAGCAGCTTTAGGTGGAAGATAAATACATGATATAATTCCTACTCCTTTGTCATTAGCCCTTTACTACCACAAATTTACTATTACTCCTCTAGCAATCATATAAGAACTCCCCTTTACTTTTATCCCTGATGTTCTGCTGAATATCCTTTCTGATATTTTCCTTTATCAAATTCATATGCTCACTTGTTTCCAAATGTCTCCTGTAGCATTGCTATTTGCAACTCTGGATTTTGTAATTAAGTACTCTTACCATTTTGTCTGTACCTGTGAGGCCATTCATGTTCCATAATATATTTTGTATAGCTGTTATGATAAGCTATTCCCACTTATATGGCAACTTTTTAAATGTTTAGTTTTTGTTATATGCAACCACTAATTTTTGGCAGGTTGACCCTTAATACAGTTGGTTGTTAACATTGGAACCTATGCACATTTTACACAATTTTTTGTCTTAAAGAAAACCCTCACACAAAAACAAAATACCCCCAGAAAAACTCCATAGCATATTAACTTAAAACAAAAGCACAAAGTTGTGTACATCTGCAGATAATGAAGTTTAACCCTCCTGATAGGAACAGTAGTCTCAAATAAACAGCTGCATCCACATGCATTAACTAACCTAAAATTGAAGTTTATCTATGCTGAAGTGCATGTTACAGCCTGTGCTCCTACTTGAACTAATTGTTGTCTGTTCTTGTCTTATGTACTCCTGTCCCAGATGTGAAAAACATATGCATTCAGAAAACATTAACTTTTAGCCTTAAGAAAAAGTGCACCAGCTATTCTTAAAACTAAATTATCCATTGTTTAGTAGATGCATTAGTGTTTAGTTATCGGAAAAGCTGCACTTTGAATAATTTCAGACTTTATTTTTTTACTGAGTTGCTTGTTCATGTTCTTTTCAACTTTACATTTCTCTCTCTAAACAATATCGAGACCTCTTGATTCATTGCCTTCATCTTTACCTTTAAGTTAGCTTATTTCAATGGAAACATAAGAACAAAGTGTACTTCTCAGCGAACACTGAACATTTATTTGCTAAAGGAAAACTGTTCAGTACATTGTAGCCTCTTGTTTTTAAGCACTTAAACAAAAAATGTCATTAGATTAAGACAGGAGCAGTAATCCAGAATTTCACCTATGCAAAGATAAAAAAAAGCATTTCAACTCTACATATGTTATAATTGGGGCAATTTTATACCCAAATCATCACCCCAACGGCCCGGGATTATAGTTTATTAACTTAAATGTGCTGTTGTCTGGTCTGTTTTTACTTCTTAATATTATAAAAAATTGTTTACTGTTGTGTCTTTATCACGTACATCGAAAATGGTTTTATTATTTAACATGTAATTTATCCTGTGAAATGTTTTATTCAAATATTAAGAGCAAAATTGTTTTACTTCATTTTATTCTTTTTCCCCCTTTTAGTCTTATTCCTTTCCATTTAGTGTCATTCCAAACATTATTGAAATGAAGTCATGAATTGGGGTGTATGCTTGTCAGTCCCCCCACAAGTTTAAGAAAGTCAACACAAATAGAATCTTTCTTGGCCTCCTTTTCTTTTAAAGGCATATTACATAAGTGTGATTGATTCCTTATAGTCTCAGTTTTATTCACGAATTTCAGTATTGCTGGTCTTCTTCCTGTCCATGTCTCCATCTTCTAACACCAGATTCTAGTTCAAGTCCAAGATATTCCTGATTCTTCTAGTCAACTCATGTGCTTTTTCAGTCTCTAGCATTTCCTTTTGGAACATTGGAAGAAGTTCCACTGGCAAAGTCTTCCTATGAGCCTCATTATTAGAATAATGAGTAGCAGAGCCACCTTTCAATTTGGTGGTTCATTTTTTGTTGGACAAGTTTTTTGTATCAACCTGCTCTAATTGCTGGGATACATTTGCTTTTCTTCAGCCTGTGCACAGTGAATAATCTTTTTACACAACTACTCTGCTGTCTCCAGGTTTTAGTATTTTGTATTTCTCAGTTTTTTCAGGATCGGTTGTTTTTTTTGGTATGGTTGTATCTTTGCTAAAATGGGTCTTTGCTGCTTTGTCTTGCATAGACATGGTGTCCTTTCAGATAACAAATCCTGTGGAATATCTGTCCAGTTACTTATTTGTATTGTCATAAATTTAATAGTCTGTTCCTTTTGATTTCTCTGGTAGAGCAGAAATTTTCAGGATTTGATTATGCCTTTTCCATATGTTCCTGTACTTGTGGGTCTGTGATCAGACATCATATTCATACTCTGCCATTTCAAAGCTTGGGATCTGGTCTCAGGCTCTTCCCACTACCTGTAATCCCCATGTATAGAAAGATGTACCTCAGATCTCCTTTCCCACATTCAAATGCTGATGGTTTCCGTGGTGCTGTGGAGTAGGTGAAATTTTTCTTCGCAAATCAGATAAGGATTCAGCCTTTAACTATTACTCTCTTTACTTGAGAAATTTTGCCCCTATATCATCTCCCTTCCCCCACAGTTTTCCACATTTAAAAAAATAGCCTTTCTGTATATTAGGATTTAAGCAGTTTAGTGTTAAGACTCTTTCTTAACACTAAACTGCTTAAATCCTAATATACAGAAGGGCTATTTTTTAAATGTGGAAAAATGTGGGGGAAGGGAGATGATATAGGGGCAAAATTTCTCAAGTAAAAGTGTTAAGATTCTTTCTACTGCGGTGGTGGTGCTGCAGTAGCGTTGTCGCCTCATAGCAAGACGTTGTCCCGTTCGATTCTCAGCTAGAGGGTCTTCTGTGTGGAGGCATATGTGAATGGGGCATGCCTTCGTTGAAGGTTGTGCGTCAAGGCTGGTAACCCGGTAAGTTAAAATACACTACCAATCATTAGCGGATCGGAGTTCCGATGTGGCGACCCCTAACTAGGAAAAGCCGAAAGACGCAAACAAGTGTTAAGATTCTTTCTGTTAGTTTTAAGTAGTTTTAATTCTTAGTGTGAGATTATATAGTTCTTAATATAAATAAATGTAAATGCTGCTGGGATGAAATCCACCAGATATTACAGAAAACTCAAAATAGTTTTAGCGCTTTTGTTCAAAATGACACAGAATGTCTTCAGAAATATTTAATCACAAAGAATCAGTTCCTTAAATAAACTTCCCTTAGATTTGGCGCTAAAAAACTTCAGAAATTCTTAAAGATGTACACACAATTCCTAACTAAAAGATACAATACTATTAAAAATATCTACTTTCAAAATATAATATAAAATCAAAAAAAAAGAGTTTGTAAATCACTACCAGTATTAATATAATAAAATGGAAATAAGTATCAAATGATAACATTGCAGGTGTCAATACCAGGAAATGGCAATGTAAATCTTCTTCTTTCGCCACAGCAGATCAACTGCTTACATTTATTCCTGTCCTCTGAATCTTGCTCTGTCACACCAACCACCTGCATGTCCTCTCTCACCACATCCATAAACCTTATTTTAGGCCTTCCTCTTTTCCTGTTACCTGGCAGCTTCATCCTTAGCATCTTTTTCCCAATATACTCTGCATCCCTCCTCAGCACATGTCCAAACCAGCGTAATCTTGCCTCTCTGGCTTTGTCTCCAAACCTTTCAACCTGGGCTGACCCTGTAATATACTTATTCCTAATCCTGTCCATCCTCGTCACACCCAGTGCAAATCTTAACGTCTTCAACTCTGCCACGTCAGGCTCTGACTCCTGCCTTGAAATAGCAATTAATAATGATTTAGGGACCAAAAAATTAACTAATACAAAGGGATCTCCCATTTAAAATTGTTGATACCTGGGAGACTGGTAGAATTTGCCAGATTTCCCTATGTTCAAGGAAATTCTCCCAGTCATCACTCCTCAGATTTTGCTCAACATGTTCCAGAATTGAAAAGGAAAATTTAAAATCCTTGCATAAGACACTATACCTATACAAGGCATTAGTATGGTTAGCCTTACGAATGGCATACACATGTTGATATATTTTATTTTATTTTACATTTGTTGACTGGGCTAGTCCAACTGGATACATGTCCGTTTTCAGTGGAGGCCCGGGGAGATAAGCTCCAAACTATGCTAAGTAACAATATTACAAAGAATAAATGAAAAAAATGAAATGGACAATAAAGACAGAAGACAAAAATACACATCAATAAACATTTATATACCTTTTTTTCATTGATTGAATTTCCGAAAGTCCCCCCTCCCCCCAATGTAAGCAGAATGATTAGGTAAAAGGATAGACATTTGTCGTAGAGAAAATTAGGAAAGGTAAGATGGATTTAGGTGGTTATTGGGTATGTTAAGGATTATACCAACTAGAAAAACAGAAAGAAATGCATATAAGGTTGAAATGCAGGTGCTTGGAATAGGGGGGATATTCTTATTTTATGAATACAGGGTAGTTTACAGGCACTAGAAGACAGGAGAAGATTAAAGCCAAAAAAGCAACAATAGTAATTAGGTTTGATTATTGAATGATGGTGAAAAACAGTAATACTACATTTAGTTTTAATCTGGGTTAGTGCATGGACAAAGCCATTGGGTTTTAAGGAGTAGTTTTATTTGATTCTTGAAGAGTGGTAATTATGAAAGTAATTGTAGATTGCTGGGAAGCCTGTTCCAGATTTTCCCTACTGAATTAGAGAAGAGGGAGTCACCTGCTTTGTTAAAGGATTTCTGGATGGTTACTTGTAATTTATTTGCTGAGTGAAGGGTGGTGAGATTACTATAGGGAGAGATGAGGCTACTGAGAATAGGGGTATTAGTGGGCTGATGTAGTATTTTATGGGTAATGATAAGTTGTTGAAAAAGTATCTGGTTTTGAAGTTCTAGCCAACCAAGCTGCTTAAGATTTAGACAGTGGTGGGTTTTAAATGGGGAGCCAGTGGCAAATTTGGTAATGTTGTTGTAGGAGGTTGCCAGTTTATTAAGGTTACTTTTGGAGTGATTGGTATAAATGGGAGAGGCATAGAGGAG
Organism: Protopterus annectens; assembly: GCF_019279795.1. Lineage (NCBI taxonomy): Eukaryota > Metazoa > Chordata > Ceratodontiformes > Protopteridae > Protopterus > Protopterus annectens. The sequence goes on along the minus strand of NC_056745.1, from coordinate 534,595,635 downwards.
GGTAGAGATAAGTTGGGTATGGGCAATGGTGGTTCTGGCTTCAGGAGTAAGAAAAGATTTTATACGATAGAGAGAGCCAAGTTTTCTGTTTATAGTTTACGTATCTTGATGGAGCCCACAGTCTTGCTCACATAAAAAAGATGGGCAGGATGCACATTGTGCAATGTACACCACACCGTTTGTGTTGCAGTTGTAACAATCCTTGACCATTATGGGCTGGGGCATACCATGTACATGTATAGTGTATATATTACTCAAAACACATCTCAGGAAAACCTGGATCTGCCCATGTATTACTTGACAGTCCCCTCTGACTTTCTCCTTTCTCATTACAACTCAAACTATAGACTGTTACTTTCTCATAGATCTAACTTTCCTCCTTATAATCTGGATGCTCAGGTTATATTATTTTCCTTCTCTGTTCCTTAATAGAAGCTAAATGTATAATGCAAATTGTATGTAACTTATTCAAAGAACAGAATTTTCTCTGTCGGGTAACTTGTACTTGTATATAACTCTTTCTCAAAAGTGTTGATCCTTTACCTATCACAGTTGAACCATTGTGAACAACTATTTGTATGTGTGTACTTGTAATTGACCTGTTTTCGTGTCTGTATTACCTGTCAAAACTACTTTACTGTATGTTAATTGTGGAGCTTTTCTCCCCGGGCATCCACTGAAAATGGACCTGGTCCAGTTGTGTTTTCCTGGTTAACAAAGGTAAAATAAGTAAATAGTGGATCTTTCCATAACAAACCTGCATTGCTTGCAGGAACCACATTTTTTCATGCCTCATTGGCTCATAAATTTCTCATGACTAACACCTTGCCCCATTCAGAAATACTCTTGAGATTCCTACAGTTCTTAAATACAAATCTAGGGGGTTGTCTTGGCCCTTCACACCTGGACATAGCATGTTCATTTTGTGAGGCTTTTGGACAGAGAACAGTTTTGGAGATGCGAAACAAGCTCATCTTAATGGGTGTTGTCAGCCTTCACTTGGCATGACTGTTCATCAATAGCTGGGAACAGAGGGTTTTTATTGTCTTCCTGTGCCTCTTCCTCATCTAAGGCTAAGGATGGCTCAAACTTTAGGTAAGCCTAAATCTTTGAGGAAATGCTGTCTATATATGACCACCTCATTGGCTCAGACTCCTGAAGTAGGTAAATCTTTGAATCCTATTATTAAAGGACCTGTCACTCTTCTTCTGTTGTCACTCCTCCTGTTCTCCCCAGATCCTTCGTCTCTGAAGCTTAGAGCTCCTTTTTTGAAAGGAAGACTTCCCTGCACCTCCAGACCTCCTGCTTTGGCTTCATCTCTCAAGTCCGTTACATCCTCCAGGAATATCACCTGAAGCAGATGTGGACAGAATGATAAGGCATTTCCTACGGATCCAGATTCAGCTGGGCTGCTACAGGCTTTAGTCAGTGCTGGATTGCAGTTGTTTTCTTTTCTGATTCTGTTCCCTGAATCAGAATCCCTACATCAAACCCTGGCCCAGGGTAGATCTGCATCAGATCTGAGACTTCCATGTTCTCAAATCTGGTTGGTTCTCTGTAGAGGTCAGCTCCAACTCTGACCGGTTGGGATTAGATCAGAGGATCCTTTCCTTTCCTTCTATTAAGGACATCCATGATTACCAGTTCGGATCTGGTGACTGCCTTTCATTTTAGCTAGACAGTCTTTAGGGTTGAACTTCCTCCTAGGGTTTCAGACATGAAGGACAAATCTCCTTGGAGCCGTTGAAGGTTCGGCGTTTGAGGCATTCCAGAGAGAGTACTTCCTCAAATGAGGGATAGATCATCTTTTTTTTCTCAACTGGATCATAACTTCCCCCATAGATGATCTAAGGTCCACGCCCTGCTCTTTTTGTCCCATTGAGGAAGCCAGTTCTTAAGAGCCTTGGTCCTGTTCTTTCTTGTGAGGCCTTACACATTTGAGTCCTCTTCTGAACATCTCAAAGAAGAGGTTCCCAGAAAACACAAATGTAAAAGAAGACCCTTAGATGACCATGAAAACCCCTCCACTAAAGACTGATTTCAAGAAGGGAGAAGGTTCCCCCCCATATCCCCCCCTTGAACATTTTGTTCAGAGAGATCCTTTAACTTCTTAGACAGGGGCTTGGTCTTCCCAAACACCTTCTTTTGAGGAATTGGTTTTCCTCAAGGCTTTTCTCTGTGGCCTATGTAATTCTTGGGTATTGCCCCCTACTGAAGACATGGTGGACCTTCTCTCATCCCAGGAGTGAAATGCAGCTGACTGTTGAACTTCTCCCCAAGATGCCAGACAAATGTTGATTGGCTCCAAAAGACCATTCACCCTGGAGCAAGGGTTCAGCAGCTGAGTCTGTGGTCATGGAAGGAGCCACCAAAAAGGAACTTGCTGAGGAGAGCTCCTCTCTCCACCCACCAGATAGTATTCTATGAAGGAGCTTAACTACCTGGTACACTTCTTCACTAAATCTCTTTGAAAATGGATGATATCCACTTATGCGCCTCATCTCCAATGCCACACATGGGGCATGTAGAGCAGTGGTACAGGTATTTCCATCTGAAGGCTTGCCTAGATGTGACTTTGCGATTTCGGCGAGCACTTAAAGATGTCCATCAGTGCCCTTTTTCACAGATTAACATTATTTGGTCCAAAAGTTAGACCATTTCCAGAAGAAAACAGGATGGCAAATCCCTATCTGCTGCGGCTGTCAAATTTTCAACTCTCTATAGAGGGCCTACTGCAGAAATCACAAGGCAGGGAAACAAATGTGGTTTTGAACATATCTATGTTTTACAACAGACACACCAGGAGTGAACTCCTATGGTAGAGGGGAAAAATGTAACAATGGCCATCGCCCAAGAGTTAGTGGATTGGATCCCAGAATCAGGGCTTCCGGGGGGTCTATTCTTTGAGAACGCTTTAAGCTCTCCTGAAAAGTTGCCAGGCTAGCCTCTGGTGGAGGCAGTTGGTGGGTACTTGTTTTTGTACCTCAAGGCCTGGACATCAATCACTCAAGCCATGTGAATGCAGAGAATAATTACCAGAGGTTACTTAATTCCCTTTTACTCTACTCCCATCTCAAAAGAGAATTCCCAACATTCCACCCTTGCAAAGGGAATTTGCAGTTTCGGAAATAGAGAAGCTTCAAACAAAATGAGTCATCCAAGAGGTCCCACCAGACTAGGGGGTGTCCAGAATTTACTCAGGGTTCTTTTTTTAGTGTCCAAGAAAACTGACATTATGAGACCAATTTGACAAGTTTGTTGCTTGGACCTTTTCTCAAGGTGGAGCTAGTTATTGATGAGGAGAAATTACTTTTTTATGCTCCATAGAACATCAGGATGCATACTAGAACATCAACGTGCGCAGCTGCTTTGGGAAAATATCTGTGCTTCTGGCTGGGACCCAGTCACTTCTGTTTCAGCCCTTTGGACTCATCAGATGCTTGGCAGTAGTAGTAGATCCTCTACAGCTACTGGGATTTTGTGCGTTTCCTTATCTGGTTGACTGGCTAATAGCTGCCCCATCCAGAGATCGACTCTTCCTTGCCAGAGAGTACTCGCTGCACTTTTACGCACACTTTGGGCTTAAGATAGACCGTTAGAAATCTCAGCTGCAACCTTCCCAGTCCCTGGAGTTCAGTGGAGCTATTTTGGATAGGAGTCTCATTGCAAGGTATCCCAGTCACAAATATTCATTCATTCATTCATTGCCAAATCCATCAGGTTTTCTCTCACAAGAAGCTACCAGCTGTGTTGGGTCTCTGACTTTCTGGGTTCCATGGCCGTCTCTATAATTTTTGTCACACTTGCCAAGTTTCTCATGACAGTGCTTTCAATGGACAGTAGCAGTGCAGTGGCTGATAAGGTGATGACCTGATTATTATTAGAAACATTTGCAGGGAGCACATTTGTTGGTGGGTAACTTCCCCTCTCCTCCTGCATGGACGTCCTTTCAATCTGCCATCCCTTCGGACCACAGTGACCACAGATTCCTCTTTACTGGGGGGGGGGCTTTATATGGGATGGACAGGCCAAGGCACATGGTTTCATCTTGAGACCAGTGTGCACATCCAGTATCTTCGAGAAGAGGGCAGTCTTCTATTGTTGCAGGCTTTTCAGGACTCTTACCTTGGATGCGATTCCATTCAGACAGATAATAGGGCTGTGGTTTGGTACATAAATGGAGGAACCAGATATTTACACTTGTGCTGAGAGGCCATGAGGTTTTGGCAATGTTCAGTGTCCTTTTGCTGCTTTCTAGTAGCAATGCATATCCCGGGGAGGTCAAACATTCTGTGGGCAGGGTGAGCAGATCCATCGTGCTCCCTGACAAGTGGTCTCATAACCCACTAGTAGCAGGCCAGATTTTGTCTCTGCAACAAGGATGACCCCAATCTCTGTACCTTTTCCCCAACACCAAATGCAAGAAGTCCTTCTCTCTTATCCATTGCTTGGGGGGTGGGGTCACCCAGGGAGTTTGATATACACCCTTGGTCCTGGGACGACTTTATGCCTTTCACTGGTTCCCTCGGATTCCAAAGTTTGTTAGTCCAGGCTTTTCCCTTTTGTTGTACACATCATCTTTCTCGCCTAAGTCCTCACCTAGGAAGATATACAAGAGCAAATGGAAGGTTTTCTATTTGGGCGTCCGAGAAAGACCTTGATCCCTTTTCAGCCCCTCCTTCATCAGTGTTAGATTTCCTTGCCCATTTTCTCATTGTGGAGCTAGTTATTCTCTTATCAAAGTGCAATTAGCTGCTATTTCTTCACATTGGTAAAAGTAATTTTTCTGTAGCCTATCTTCGGTTATACAAGGATTTTCTTTGAGGTGCCTTTCTTTTACATTTTCAGCGATGTTAGTTTGTCTCCATGTATAGTCAGCAATGAGAAAAGAAAAATTGTCTGCAAGGTCAAGCAAGTAATATTTCAAGGTCCGAGTATTCTTTGTGGATGGAAATGCAAAATTAAAAGGTAGTGGCAGGCAGATTAGTGAGAAATATATTTGTAAATTATGAGATGTTAATAAGGTTTAGCAGTCTTCTCTCAAGCAGCCTGAATACTTTTAACAGTGTACAACTTTAGTTTTGTTTGGATAGCCAGTGATTGTTTTTCCCTGGGGGCTAAAAGGTAATGTTTTCTGAAAGCATGCAAACTGTTCCTCACATCTATGGGGAAAAAAGACAAAAGAACAGACACCAGTCGGTATGTGGTATGTAAGTGAGAACACTGGTTGTAACACGTACTTTAGCATGGGTAGCCTTAATTTTAGGGTAGGTAATACCTGTGGATGCAGCTATTGATTTTGGGGCAGTTCCTACCTGGAACTTAATTTTTTTGAATATGTACAGAGTGCATCTGTTCCAAGTTAAAGGGAGATTAGGGTATTCTGAAAAATGTATTTAGTTTCTTTAGGGTTTTACTAAAACAAAAATCTTATGATTTATGTTCAAATGGAGACTAGCAATAACTGTATAAAAGGTCTGCTTGCCAAGTATTGGTGTCTGCCTGAAGACTGAAGTTGAAAATACACATTCAAAAAAGCTTCTTGTATATTTGGTGGGAACAATAACTTATCATAATGGCTACACTATCCATTTTCTCTTGGAATGTAAATGGCCTTACAGGTATAGTCAAAAAAGAATGAATGTTGAATTATATTAAATGCAGAGTGCAAATAGAAGTGTTGCAGTAGACACAATTGGGAAGAAATGAGCATAAGAATAGAAGGATTTCAAGATGGATATTGAGCAGAATTAAGAAAAAATGAAGAGGGGAGCAGTACTGATTACTAGAAGGGCTACAATAGTGATAGAAAAGGAAAAAAGACAATAGTAGATTTGTGGTAGTAAGGGACTATTGGCAAGGGAAGAGTATTACGCTGGCATCTATTGATGATCCACCAAAAGCTGGTGTTATGGAGCTTACAAAAATTTTGGCAGAAGTGACCTGTCTTCAGCAGGGAATATTATTTGTAAATTAGGACTAGAACTTGATTAAAATAGTGAGAAAGTATTGGGAGGGAACCTACGGGGGAAAAATGAGTGTGTCAATGTCTGAAGAAATCTGCGTTAACGTTGTTACCTCACAGCAAGAGGTTCTCTCCCGTTTGATTCTCAGCTTGGCTTGGGAGTGCCTTCTGTGTGGAGTCTGCATGTCCTCCCTGAAGTTGGGTAGCGTTCGAAAGACATGCATGTGTAAATGGGCGTTCCTTCATTGAAGGTTGGGCGTCGAGCTGGCACCTTGGCGTTTCGTAAAAATCTACTGCCAATCATTAGCGGACCGAAGTTCCGCTGTGGCGACCCCTTACCGGGAAAAAGCCGAAAGACAAACAACAACATTTGATATTTAAGACCTGAATTCATTAGTAAGAATTCTAAATGTACATATTTTCCAAGGTACAATAACTGGATTACACTGGATAGAAATTATACTTTCCAGGAGCTTGTGTGTGATCGAAAGCTTTGTCACCCATCTAATAACTGTTTCAAATTATGCATCTATAAAAACATAAACAATAGTGCAGGGTAATGAAGTGAAAATGAGATACTGGCCCTTTTCCGCGTAGCTGTTAAAACAGAAATGTAAGGAATGAGTAGTGAAAATTATTTTAGTTGTTAGAGAAGATAGAAATTTCTTCAGAACTGATAACCAATGAGTGGGATAAAATGAAAGTGGAGTTAAAAATAAGGTAGAAATAAGAGATATGGATAAGGAATTATTTAAAGGGTTAATGTGTTTAGGCATTTAAGATCCTGTATTCCAGTTCAAAAATAGTTTCCTTAGTCTTTTGCTCACCCAGTATTCCTGATGGAGTACTTTGTAGGGGATTTCTAAATTCTGCCAACTCATTACACTTCCAGAAATATGTTGTCACTTAACTCTTTCTTGCCCCTCACTCCTCCAACATTTGCAATTTGCCTGAGAAAAATTTATTTGTAGTCTACTTGGGGTATAAGAATACCTGTGCAAACACAAAGATCCTGCATTTTCTAGACTTTGTTGCATATTTGGGAGACATACATGTATCCTCCTGTTTGTGATTTTCTTATCTACTCACTCTTCCCAAGCCTTTCTAACCTCCTCGGATTTTTATAGTTATCATGCAGTGTTTTAAATTCCATACCGATTGTCCCTTTCTTAACAGTAGCTTCTGTTCTGGATGTTACTAAAAACTCTACCACTGCTTGTCTTTCCTTTAGGATCCCCATGTTCATTTCTCTTTGCTTTTCCTATCAACTATTGATATCGCAGTATAGGCTATCTCTAGTCTACCGTCCAAATCAATTTTTGGTCTCTCCCAATTCTTTCACCTTTCCCTCGTTACTTTGCTTCCAATACATTGGTTCCTTTGCCAGTTTTCTCCAGTAAATTCCAGCCCCCTCTTTCCTGTTCTCTCTATCCCCTTTTGCAGTCATCCCTATGGGCAGAATCTCCTTTCTGCATTCCTCTGTTGGCTTAGTTCTTAGAATACTTTCTGCTACTTTATGAATATAATGTTGTGTGTGGTTATTGTTATCCTTACAGATTGCATCCAAAATCCCAGTCTCTCTGTATTTCTTGAGCTTCTCTCCTGTTTCATCTTCATCCTTCCCACTTCGAATTGTAGCTTTCTGCTGGTGTTATTTGTAGGAGCCTTAACTGTGTAGCTCTGAAATATCCCTTCAAATGAGGTAATTCCAAACCACTAACTTCTTTTGGAAGGATCAACTTCTTCCAAATCACTCTTGCTCTTTCCTTCCCTTCCCAGATAAAATCCTACAACTCTTTATTAATTGCTTTCCACAAGTTATTTTCTGGCTGATAAAAAATATGCCTGACCTGTATATAAAACTAAAGGGACTAAAACTGTTTTCACTGTTTGTATCTTGCTATCCATATCCATTAGTCAAAGGTTCAGTTTCTCAGGTTTTGTATTGTATTTTGTTTAGTCTCTTCCCATGGATCTACTTCACAAGCTCGAAGTTTCAAAACTTCAAACTGCAACTGGTTGAGACCCAAGGATCAAAGTTTTGAAACTTTGAAATTGTAATAAAAAAATAAAAACTGTGCCCCCCCCCCCGCACCCGCTGCTAAATATACCAACTCCGAGATTTCACTACAGTGAGGAAAACGTTAAATTTCTCATTCCTCATTGTAAGGCAAGCTCCATTCAAAACTTAGATCTTATGGTCTTGACCATTTGCAGCTTGAAGTTTTGAAACTTTGAGTTTATGAAGGGAATCCATTCCCACATATCCTTAGCTGCCATAACAGAATCCTTTTAATGCATACTTCCAAGTACTTACTTTTGTCATGTCCCCCTAAATATGGGTATTGCTGAAACAGTTTGTGTGGGTACATAGTCTACAGTTATTGCCTTTGTTTTACCTTCATTTATTTTGTATCCTGAGAAGACTTGAAATTTTCTCAGTGTTCCACAACATTAAAATGTCCTTTTCTAGTTTTATCAAGTACAAAATAACATCTGCAAATAAAGCTAACTTTTCTTGATTGTCATACTAGTTATATGCTTGAATTTCTGAGTCTGTTATTTTCTTTGCCACTGGTTCTAACTGTAACACAAATAAAGGGGAAAGAAGACACCCCTGCCTGGTTCCTCTGATCATACATCTTATTAGAGATGAAGCCCCCACTTCAATTTCAGCTCTGATCCCGCCGATATCCTCAAAATTAAATTTTTTGTATTATCAGGGAATGCAAATGCTTCTGCTGACGTCATAAAATCGCAGCTTACTCAGGTCTTGATGCAGAGAAAGCATTTGACAAACAGCAACAGTGGCATTTTCTTAAATTCTGGTTCCTTCTGAATCATCATTGTTTTATTAATGTTGTCAAATGTTTGCTTCCCCCTCCACAAAATCACATTGATCCATATCTATTAATTTTGGCATCATCTTTGCCATTATTTTAGCCATTATAGAAATAGCCTAGTAATCTCCTGCGATCTTATGTTTGTCAGTCCAGAAGTCATTTTAAGCCTAGCCATTTCAACCCAATGTAGTACCATACAGGTACCAATCAATACCCAAGACTGCATTTACTGATGATTTCCTATGTCCAGGAGGGTTGTGGACACTATCCCTGATAAGAATTTACAGTAACCTATCCACTCATCCATTTTCTTCTTGAACAGTGTCATAGAGTTGCTCTGTTTCGCATGAGCTGGTATTCTGTTCCAAAGATGTGTCTGTCGCTGGGAGGTAAATCTCTCTCTCCAGCATGTCCTATTTAAGACCTGGGAATGAGTAGCCCTAGACCCATTTGATTTATGGATATGCAGCAAGTTCATTAGGTTTGGGTCTTGGGTTGCTCTGTAAGCCATGCACAAATCTCCCCTAGAAAGTCTGTATGATATGGAGTATAGTGACAGAGATTTTAGTTGTGCCATGTAAGGCACATGTTGGAGGCCCTTGATCTTTGTTAGAAACCTCTGCGGTCTCTCTAATTGCTGTAGATGCTTAGTGCGGTGCATACCAGCTGGGGTATTGCACTCAATTATGGGCTGGATAAGTGCAGAGTATGGGGGGTATATAACTTCTTTTGCTGATGAGGTGATGCCTTTACTAATCAAGTGAGCTATGTAGAAAGCTTTCTTTTACAATGGTAGACACATAGTGGTCGAAGGTAAAGTTGTGTTCAACTTGTGATTCCAGTTCCCTTACCACTTCATGAGCACATCGGGTGTTACTGATTTGTAAATATGAATGGACATTGTTTGTGCCGAAGGGAATGATGATGAATTTCTTTGTATTCTGTTTGAGAGTGTGACTAATAAACCAGTTGATGGTCTGTGTGAGATCATCCTGGAGTATACCGACATCATTTGGGGATTCGGTGATTGCACCTAGTTTGTAATAGTCTTCAAACTTGTTCAGCCACAACCCTTTAGTTTTGGCCCAAACTTCTAAGTGTATACTGGCCAGCACTGAACCCTGTGGCACCCCACTAGTAACAGGTCTGCTGGTTGATGTGGAGTCGCCTACATTAATAGTGTGTGTCTGGTTTGTGAGCCAGTTGGTAGGCCATCTTACAACAAAGGGGTTACGTTCACTTTGCAAAGTTATTGGTAATGACTGAATGTGGGATTGTAGATATGAAACAAAAATGAAGCTCGCTGGCAATTAACTGCTTGGAAATAACATAGGAAATATTCAACAGTCACCAAAAATCCCAACAGAAGTACAGCAGAAGTGTAGAAACAATATAATTTTATAAAACAAAAACTCAAGTCCACGAACATCCAGCAGGAATGAAGTCTTTAATGTAAAAAATAACACCACAATAAAATCCACATGATTAAAATCAAGCAACACTATCAAAAATTCAGTAATACAAAATGAGTGCTTTCGTCTTGTTACCATCAAGACTTCTTCAGATGACTAAAGCATTAACTACCACACATTTTAAAATCCCACACAGGTGATGTCATTGTGTTGTTAACCAATCCTGTTTGTTGGTTACCATTCATGCCTTGTGTTAAAGCAGCCTTAATGTTTAAACTACACTATCTAATCTATTTTGTCAACTTAGTTGAATTAAGTCTTCTGTATTGCTTACTTAAGTATTAGTTTCTTTTTTTACTGACCGTGAAAATACACCTTTTATTTATGTATAATTTTATCTTTCCAAAGAATTTAACTTGAGTATACTAGAAATAGATGCGTGTTCATTCAGTCCTGGGTAGCTGGTTGCTTTCAACTGCAGTTGCCAGTGAAGTTCTTTTTTCTCTAGTATTAAAGCCCAAGGTCCCCCTCTTTGTTGTTTTTCCACTTGTTCCAATACCAAGAACTTAAACCAATGTTTATTGTTTACAGGTATGTGCTTGTACAGAGTATTATTACTATTGCTTTTTCTTAATATTGTAGCAGTGTTCGTAAATATGTTCCTTTTAAGACCGTTCGGTCTTACCTACATAAAATGCTATGCAAGCTTGACATACAGCAATATACACCACTACCCTTGATGTACAGTCATACCTATCTTTCATTTTAATTTTATGACCATTGATGGTAATATTGTCTCCTAGTAAAATGCATTTATAGGAATTACATGCATCACACTGCCGCATCCTACAGTAACACTATGGCTTATCTTCTTTGACCGCTCTCTTTCTAAAGTGTTCTTCAATGTTAATCCTTTCCTGTATATAATAAGTCGTTCATCCAACTGCTCCGGGGTACTGGTGTCTTCTTTCAAAAAGGACCAGTTTTTGGTCCAAATAGTTTTCACTTTCCCACTCTCCAGGTTAAATGTGATCCCTCCACATTTAAATTGTGTCACTCTCAACTCATTTGTTAGTCCACACCTGTTCAAGCTCTTTATTACTCTCCAGTAGTGGTTGGTAAAACCCTCCATTTCTTTTTTTTTTCTATCAACTGATGGGGATAATCTCTTTCTAAGAACATAAGTTTTAAAGTCTTACATTCATCAAGGAAATCTTTTTCCCTAGTCACCATTCGGGCCGCTCTAACATATTGCCCTTTCACTACTGACTTTTTTTGGGCAGCCGGGTGCACACTACTATAATGTAGCAAACTTTATGAATATGTAGGTTTAAAAATGGATGCTACATATCTAACGGGACATCTCAATATGACATTTCATGTTGTCTATCTGACTATTGAATTTTAAGAATGCAGTGGAACTGTTTATGTACATTTGGAATCTTTCCAGTTCAGTTGCACTCACTTTCCATGATGTAAAGATGTCATCCAGGTAACAGATGTACATCCCTATATATTCTTTAAACTCACTGTTCAAGATCAACTTTCTTTCCCACATAGCCATGATTATGTTGGCTAGTAGTGCCCCACAGCTCGCCCCCCCATTGCCACTCTTTGTTTCTGTAAGTAATATCTGCCTTCAAATAGGATAAAATTGTTTTTTTAAAACCAGTTCTAATAATTCTTCATACAAATTCGCCTGGGACTGATCTACCTGATCTACCTGATGTACTTGTAAAAACTCCCAAACCAATTGAGACCACCTTCGTGTGGGATCACTTTATAAAAATCTTTAACATCAATTGTAACTAACATATCTTCTCTATACTTCAGATTGATAACTTTATTCAGAAAGTGTCAGGAGTCTCTACATATCTGTTCTTTTTCCACAAGATGTTTCCATTTCATATCCTAAGTATTTCGCACATGCACTAGTTGCAACCCCCTAGTATCCACTATGAGTCTCCTAGGTGGGTCACTTAAATTACTATAGACCTTTGGGATTCTAAACATGCTAGGGATCAATGGGAAACTCACATTTAAATAGTTAAATCCTTCAAATGTAATTCTATTCTCTAGTAGTAAATCTCTAATTTGTTCTTTTATTTTTTCCTGGCCATTCTTCACTTCAGACCTAGATGTGACTTAATTTCTAGTATGTTGAAGTTAAAATCTTTGGAAGAAAGAAATTATGCATAAATAAAAGGTGTATTTTCACGGTCAGTAAAAAAAGAAACTAATACTCAAGCAATACAGAAGGTTTGTTTTAACTAAGTTGACAAAATAGATTAAATAGTGTAGTTTAAACATTAAGGTTGCTTTAATACAAGGCGTGAATGGTAACCAACAAACAGGATTGGTTAACGCAATGACATCACCTGTGGGGGATTTTAAAATGTGTGGTAGTTAATGTTTTAGTCATCTGAAGAAGTCTTGATGGTAACAAGATGAAAGGGCTTATCTTGTATTTAATTTTTGATAGTATTATTTGATTTTAATCATGTGGATTTTATCGTGGTGTTATCTTTTACATTAAAGACTTCATTCCTGCTGGACGTACGTAGACCTAAGTTTTTTGTTTTATACGTTTGTCTTGTGGTGGTTCCTGGTTTGTTCAAGCAATATAATTGCTTTCCTTTCAGTATATCATAAAAAGACACTAGCAAATAATAGCTGAGGCAGAACAATATTAGCAGCAGTCCACAATGTAAATATGACAGTCCTGTAATCGAAGAATAAAAGCGTAGTTTATCTCAAAACGGGGTTAGCTCTTTCACTGTAAAGCTTCATCCAGACCACAGTTACAAACACTGAACTAGCATTTAAATACTGACTACCAAGTAAATTTGCGTCTTTTTTTCGCCAGTGAGATCCAAACATGTCAAGTTGCTAAGCTGCTATATGCACAGCAAAGAAAACTTCAGTTGCAAATAAATAAAACACTTTTGGCTTTTTTTTTTTTTCACATGTAAAAATCACCTTTCCTGCCTTTTCCTTTGCAGATATAACACATTGCTAAACTACTGCATACACAGCAAGAAACTTCAGTTATAAAAAAAAAACACTTATGAAAACAAATGAAAAGAGATTTAAAAATCACCTTTTTAGCCTTCTTTTCAAAACCTGTTTCATAGATACATACTCCATTGAGTCTATGTTTCAAGTGTGTGCACAGATTTGTCCTAATCAATGCCCTTGGCCGCACTTTCAAAGAAATCCACCAGATTTAACTGGCAGGATCTGCCCTTTATGAAGCCAAATTGGGTAGGATTCCAGGTTTGGAGGTCACCTATTTCTTTATTTATGAGGTCCATAATATGTTCCATGGCCTTGCAGATTAAGCTGGTGAGTCTTTTGGGTCTGCAATTCCCCGGGTCTGTTAGGCCACCTTTGTGGAGGGGGAATAACTGTAGCTGTTCTTGATTCCGCATGATTGAAAAGGGTACTTGTGGTGATGCTAGTTTGTTATAGCCTCTTTAGAGGGCCACCTGAGTTGTCATGTGGTCCCATAGATGGAGTGTTCTTTGCCTTGGACAGGGCTTTGAGGACCTGCTCCTCAGATATGTAAGGTGGGGGTGGGGGTAAGGGAGTGACATTTTCACCAAACCTATCTGCTAGCAGATCCACCGTCTCTGTGGGAGCAGTGTGTGTGATACTGTTGGCCACCAGTTCTGCACATGCTTGGGTCCTACCCTTTAGGTTATGTACATAGCTGTAAAAGGCCTTAGCAGTACTTGCTAGGTTTCTCTCAAAGGAGCTTTTGGAGGATTTGACAAGTTGTCTTATTTGCTTGTTAAGGCTGAGGAGGGTGCTTTTCCATTGTTGGGTCCTTGTCTTTGGTTTCTTGAAAGCAATGTTTTGCATTTATTGTAGAGTTTATTGATGCTGGAAGTCCACCATGGTGGCTTGATTTTTCTTGGGGCTCTGTCTTTGATTCTGTTTGGTACAGCTGAGTTAATACACTTATGCAAGCAATTGTACAGGGCTTTAGTGTAAACTTCAGTGTAGTTACCACTTCCAGCTTGGAATGGGGCTTGGAATGCATTTATACCTTCACCTAGGAGGGTTTAGTTTGCCTTGGTGAAGTTCCTTTAGTCTGATTTCGCCCTTTGTGAGTTTTAGTGTTAGTTCTAAGGTGACTGATTTTGTGGTTTTTAACTAATGATTGTCCAACAGTTGCAGCAGTGCACCTGTTTGACATGTTGGTGAGGACCATATCTGGAATGTTTGTTCCTCTTGTTGGGGTTTTTAACTATTGATTGTCCAACAGTTGCAGCAGTGCACCTGTTTGACATGTTGGTGAGGACCATATCTGGAATGTTTGTTCCTCTTGTTGGGGTATGGACAGTTTGCTCCAGGGCTTTTGAATTCACAAAGTCAAGGAAATTTTGTGCTCACAAGATGTTCTTCGTGTTTCACTGTTGCTGTCATTACATTTGGGTAATCCTGCTGGCAGGTTGCCCTCAGTCGGCCTGAATTCCAAAGTCCTGGGTCCTGCGTCGGCTGCTGTCGCCCCTTCCCTGACGTCAGGTCGTCAGGGGTATAAAAGATGCGGCCGACGCCATTTTCTTTAGTCTTTCTTGCCACGTGGTAGCAGAAGCAGTTCGCAAGTGGTGGTCGGCTGACTCCTGAGATTTCCGTGTTCGAGTTTCAGATCCGAAGTCTTCAATAAAGCTAAGTACCCCATTGGGGTAACTTTTTTCTTGCTCCAGACCGAAGTAAGAAAAAGTAAATAATTGTATTTCTTGTGGAAAGCAAATACCTCATAAGGACTTTCATTCTTACTGTATTCCTTGCCTAGGTCCTGATCACAATGTTTCTGGTTGTCGGTTTTGTGCTAGATTTAACCAACACACTAAGCGTCGGTATGATTTTGCTTTAAACTACTTTGGACGCTGGTTTAATTATCCAGAAATGTCTTAGGATAGCCATCCGACTACCAGAGTTCACAAAAAATACAAAGAAAAGGAGAGCGATACTGAGGCCCAAAACCGACTAAGCTTCCCCTAAGCCAGTCGCCGGTTCACTGGTTCTCAGTGAGGCACATTCGCAGCCCCTTCGCCTGCTACTTTAGAGTCGCAGGCAGCTACCGACTCCCACCTGGAGTTGGCCATGTCACTGGAAACTCAAAGTATTGGAACTTTGGATACTGTTCTTTCAGATGGGTCCGGTGCCGCTGAGCAGGCACCGGCTTCTGAGGCTGTATTCAGACCTAAACATCTTTACATTAAACCAACTTCAAAGGCAAAGACTAAAGTACCCTCTAAAGCAAAGAAACAAACTCAAGAGCCACGTGGACAGGCCTCTATGCCCAAAAAACAGATGCTCAAAATAGCCGAAGACTAAATTACCTTGATCAGGGGTACCCATCTCCCCCCTGATAAGATGCCTAGGCAAGAGACTGACTATGAATCTTCAGATCCGGTTTCTATTTCTTCTGTTTCCTCTTCTAATCAGGAATATCCCCCCCCCCCATATGAGGATTCTGATGCTGAAGAATCTGTACCTTCAGCTTCTCCTCCAGAGGACTTTTCTTTTGGGGAAACCTTGCATACCATGAGGGAGCATTTCCACTGGGAGAGCCAAGATTTTTCAGAATCTAAAAAGAGGCTTGGGGATTTCCTTTTACTGCCTCAGCACAGACCACTAGCCATTTCACCTGTGTTAGACATTGTAGATGATGTGTTTTCGGAGTCTAGTCTTACCCCTGACTCTCCCTACCTCCAGCTCCTGTTAAGCCTGACATGTTACAGGGTTCCGGACTCTCATAAATTCCTTTTTTAAAAACCCTGCTGCAGACCCAGAAACTATTTCACAGGGGGTCCCAAAGGAGTTAAGGCGTCCGCTGCAAAAAAAACCCCTACCCCCTCTGACAGAGATTCTAGGGCACTGGATAGATGGGGAAAAAGGTTTACACATCTGCTACCTTGGCTATAAGGGCCTTAAACTGTCAGTTTCATATGCTCAAATATCAGCAACATGTCATGGCATTGCTTAAACAGAAAATGTTATTAAACTTTGAATGTGCAGAAAACAAGGAAATGCAGGATTTATTGCATGCAGCTGAACAAGTTGGAAAGCATAATTTGCAATTTGGTTTTGATTCTTTGGAGGCCTCCTGCAGGGCCACAGTGACGGGTTCTGTAATTAGGAGGCATGCTTGGTTAAAGGAACAAAATCTGTCTGATCATCTCAAAGTTAAATTATTAGATGCACCTTTACAGCGTGATACTTTGTTTGGTGTTAAGGCAGAAGAGGTGTTAAAGAAAATGGAGGACAAAGCTAAATCTATGCAAACTGCCAAAGATTTTTTACAAGTACAGCCACCTAGGTTTAGTAGACACTGGCCTACAAAGAATTGGTCCTTTCCTGTGTCAGACAGACCTGAAAGGTGCAGATCCAGACGCCCTAGAGGCAGATCCCAGGTGCAAGGTTCATACAGGTCAAAGCAATGGGGTGCTTCTACCTCCAAAGTTGGAGAAGACAAATCACAGCCATACAGGAAACAGTCCCAATGACTTCCCTCTGCCTGCACCAAGCACTTATCAACTGGCAGCACCCTTAGGGGGAAATTGGCACCTTTTTCTCAAAATTGGCACATTATAACCCAGGACAAGTGGGTTCTAAATATGTCACAAGGGTACAAGTTCCATTTCCACACCTTGCCAAAGGCAAACGGCTGGCCAGATCTGCCAAAAAATGAGTGGGTAGAGGCACAAAAACAAGTCTCATCCCTCATGGACATGGGGGCCATTCGACACGTACCAGAGCAATAGCAGGGACTAGGATTTTACTCAAGACTGTTCTTGGTACCCAGAAAGGACAAAGCCTGGAGACCAATACTGGACCTATCTATTCTGAGCACATTCCTGGATATACCAAAATTCAAGATGTTGACTTTGCAGCAGCTTCTGCCCATGCTGGGCAAGAAAGCTTGGCTTGTGACTCTAGACCTAAAAGAGGCATACCTGCATGTCCCAATCAGACAATTATGCAGAAGATGCCTCAGATTCAAGGCTGGCTCAATGCATTACCAATTCTCTGCACTGCCCTTTGGCTTATCTACTGCACCCAGGGTCTTTACAAAGTGCCTGGCACCAGTAATTGCATTCTGCAGACAGAGGAATACAAATATAACCTTACTTGGACGACTGACTAATTCAAGCAGAGAACAAGGCCATTCTTCTACAGCATCTGGCATTTGTGTAAAGACTTATAACATGCCTAGGGTACACAGTCGATGAAAAGAAATCCAAACTAGTAACCTCTCAAGAGATAATATTCCTGGGTGCAAGCTTAAGTACAACTGCCCAGATGGCTTATCTCACACCAGACAAACAAAGGCAACTGACTACCTACAAAATGTTGGCAACAAAGGCCCAGCTATCTGCAAGAAAATTTCTGAAGGCTATGGGTTTCGTGGCATCCTGCATCCTACTAATTCCATGTGCAAGACTGCATATGAGGAAACATAATGGTACCTAAAAAGTTTTTGGACTCAACATTGCCACAGCCTGGAAACAATGATTGCTCTCGTTCCCTGCCTACAACAGGAGTTCTGATGGTGGGCAAAGGCTTGTCACCAAAACAAGGGACAACCATTCACATTAACCCCAGCCAGGCAGACATTAACAGTGGATGCACCAGATTATGCATGGGGGGGGGGGGCCCACATGGCAGGAAGATGCATTCAGGGCACATGGTCCTCAACCCAAATGCATCTACATATCAATCAAAAAGAGATGCTAGCTGTTCAGAATGCCCTGACAGCGTTCAAGGACCTATTCCATCCGGGACAACTACTGATAAAGACCGACAACACCACGGTCATGTGGTATATAAACAAGCAGGGAGGCACACATTCTTACCCCGTTTGCAGACTAGCCATGACTTTTTGTGGGACACAGCATTAACTTAACAAGTACATCTGCAGGCACAATTCCTGCCAGGAAGGGAAAATACTCTGGCAGACGAACTAAGCAGAAACCTCACTGATCCCCACGAGTGGCAGTTGGATCCACAAGTCTTCTGCATGATAACAAGGAAATGGGATGCCCAGACATTGATCTATTTGCCTCCCCTCACAACTACCAACTAAAAAGGTTTTGCACAAGGACAGACAAGCATGGAAAGTGGGCGCCCTATCAGTATATGCCTTTCCCCCCCTGCCTCTCCTCCCCAAGGTACTCCTAAAGGTCAGACAGGAGAAGCCAGAAATGATACTGATTGCTCCAGACTGGCCCCGCCAGTACTAGTTTCCAATCCTATAGAACTTGTCTCAATGCCTAGCTTGGACCTTACCTCAAATACCTCATTTACTGTCCCAGCAAAACAGTCAGATCCTGCACAGCCAATTCAGGATTTTAAACCTGGCAGTATGGCGGATAATGTAGTCATACAAAACACACCTCAGTAAAGCTGTGATGGATGTCATTTTAGAGGCCAGAAGGCCTAGTACTAAAACAGCTTATGCTGGAAAATGGAAGAGATTCTATGCTTGGAACCAGGCACAAGGAACTGATACAGCTGTGCTAAATATTCCTCAGATTTTGCAATACTTAACTGAGATGCTGGACAAAGGCCTGACTTTTTCATCTATTAAAATTCATGCCTCTGCCATTTCAGCTCACTACAATACAGAGCCACCAATCTTTTCTCATCCCTTATTAAAGCAGTACCTCAGAGGAGCCAAAAATTTAAGATCTCCAAGGAGATCAGCAATGCCTGCATGGGACCTCAACTATGTCTTCGAAAAACTCACCCTGCCTCCTTTTGAGCCAGCTGCAACTGCTGATATAAAGTTTTTATCTTGGAAAACAGCTCTGCTCCTAGCAATAACTTCTGCAAGACGAGTTTCAGAGCTACAGGCACTCATGGCTGTGGAACCTTTTATCATACTTTATCCAGACAGGGTCTCCCTGAGGACAAACCCAACAATTATGCCTAAGGTGGTGTCCAGTGTGGCTCTTTTTATCCAAATCCACAGAACAAGGGGGAGAGAATTCTGCATTCTTTGGACGTACTCAGGCAGCTTAGATTCTACTTGGACAGAACAAAAGTTTTCAGAAAGACAGAGCAATTACTAGTGGCATATGCTGCAGGATCACAAGGAAAGGCTCTCTCAAAACAGGCCATTTCAAAGTGGATAGGCCACTGCATTTGTTTCTTCTATTTGCACCCTGGCAAGTCAGTGCCTAAGGGCATTAGGCCACATTCAACCAGAACTGCAGCCACTTCAGCAGCCTTTCTCAGGGGAGTACCAACCAAGGACATTTTAGAGGCTGCTAATTGGAGTTCAATGCACACCTTTACAAAGCACTATCATCTGCCTCTTTACTTTAAATCCAGGGCAGGCTTTGCCACTGCAGTTCTGCAGGGCCTCATAGCGCTCCTAATGCTGTTTAGCTCCAGCCTCCCAACTATAGCTTTGGGACTCTACCCAAATGTAATGACTGCAACAGTGAAACACGAACATAGTACAGTTGTGTACACTTACCATAAATGTAGATGTTAGAGTGTATTCACTGTTGCAGTGCAGGTTACCCACCCACCATCCCCCTTTCTTTTGATGGAACCTATCTTTCCTTCTCTGATTTGTACAACTTATGTGGTATATTTGCTTGTAGATGAAGGTAAAGTTTATATTGGTGGTACTTCTGTTTTTAAAATACTGTTAAAGAAATCCTTCCAGATCTTCATTACTTTATTCTCTCTTAGCTTCAAGCTTCCACAGGAATACCATCTATCCCTGGAGACTTTCCCGTAGATTGATTATAATCACCATTTTTATCTCCTTTCTGTCTTAACTACATGTATTTGAGCTTTATCTGCCTCTAACCTTGGCATGTTTAATTCTTCCATAAACCTTTCCGTTTGTACTTTTTTCTTCATCTCCATATTTCTCTGCTTTATACAGATTTTCATAACCTTTCTAAAATATTTCTAATACTTCCTTACATGATCTCTGGTTATTTTTCTTGTTGTAGTCTCCCTTTGCTTGTCAACAAACCTTTCTATTTTATGTTGCCTGAACCATTGTGCTAAAAGCTTTTGAGTTCCAGAGTTATCAAAAATGGCTTCATTACAGCAGTCCTTCTAAACTCATGCATATTATTGAGATGATTCTCATTTTCTTTTTAGAACTCTGCAGTTGCGCCTTTTCTTATTCCGTGAGATTCCCCCTATTCTGCAATACTTTATCCTTTGATTAGTCTCTAAATAATTCATTACTTAAATTTCTGCTCCTATTTTTAAACTTTCATTTTATCCCACTTGCTAGTTATAACTTCTAGTGTACTTTCTACCTTCCCTAATAGCTCCTGGATAATTTCCACTACGCATTCAATACATTCCTCCCTTTTTAACAGGTGGCTGGGGAAGCAGCAGTGTCTCATCCTTACTTTACTGTATTAATCTATATTTTTGTCTTGGTAATTGTTGGCAGATGATCTGAAGTAGTTATTGGATGTATATCACAGTTCTCAATTAGACATGTTCCTATGAAATAATAATTTCTAAAAAGTTTAATGCAGTTATTGTACCGTGGGTAATATGATATAAATTTTCTGAATGCACATCTTTCATACCAAATATTTTCATACATTTCTTCAGAAATCTACCCTGTTTTGTTTTCTCCGTAGCGCCCCCCCCCCCCGATACATCCTCATTGTTGCAAATCAAACTCTAGTCCCCACCTTTTAGTAATATTCCGTGCTGAAAGCTGATTATTTCTCTCAAAATTTTGTTCAGCTCCAAAGTAGCACATTTAAGTGGAATATAAATACATATTCCAATAGGGAAACCGCAACTAAGGAACCAGTCTACCCAATAATTTATTGTGAACACATACGCATAAAGCACTTTTTGTGCGATTAAATAATTAGAACTTCTTCAGATAAAACATTGGGTAGACAGGTTCCTTGGTTGCTGTTTCTCTATTGGAAGTTGTGTTCATTGATATCTAGTTTCTTGAATATATAAATACATGCCAGTGTAATCTTCAGTCCTTGCCAGTAGTCCCTTACTACCACATATCTGCCATTTATTATCTTTTTGTTCCTCTTCTGTCATTACTGGAGCTCCTCTAGCAATTTCCTTCACCTTTTTTACTGATAATTCTGCACAATATCTATCCTGAAATCCTTTCTATATGAAATTGACATGCTCAGTTCATTCCATATATGTCTCCTGTAATATTGCTATTTGCACTCTGAATTTCTTGACTGTTTTCCTTTTGTCTATACCTGTGAGACTATTGACATTCCGGGATAGGAAAGCGTCTCCATTTTGGTAAGTCATTTTTCCCACCTATTGTATATATGGCAGCTTTTTAAAGTTTCCAATTCCAGCTTTTGTGATTCTTTCATCTATTTGTGTCTGGCAAGTTAATCCTTTATACAGTTTATTCTGAGCAACTTTGGAAACTGTCACCTTTTTTACAAGACGACTTCTTTAAATAAAAACTCTCAAACGTGAAACCAAACACAATCCCAGAACATCTTAACTTAAGATGCACACAACTATGTATCTCTCCAAATAATGATGTTTAACCCTGCTAATAGGAACATTTGTGCCAAATTGACAGCTGCTAATACAGGCCGTAGAAATCCTGAAATTGAGGTTATCTATTCTAAGATACTTCTTAAAGCCTTTGCTTCTGCTTAAACTAATTGGTGTTCATAGGTAGGTACTAGGCTTTTGGCTGTAGGGACTATACAGGCCTAGCCAAAAAGGTACCCTGGCTTTCGCCACCCAAGAAAATTATTTTCCTGTGCCCCTGTTGAGCAGAGCCACAGAGGTGATCCCCGGGGTGAATTTCCTATTTCCCATCCAATCATCAAGAATTTTTTTGGAAAGTGCTAATGAGTAGCTTTGTTTTATATAGATAGGTAGTTTGTTCCACGGTATGGGAAGTCTCTGGGACAGGAATCTATCCCTCCAGTATGTTATGTTTATTGTGGTGACTAGGTTTAGGTCCCTAGAGCGTGTAGCTCAGAGAGATTGGGATTTCTTTAACTGGAGCATGTCCAACAGCTCTGGGTTTGACATAGCTTTGTATGTTAGGCAGAGATTGCCT
This sequence comes from Protopterus annectens, assembly GCF_019279795.1. NCBI lineage: Eukaryota > Metazoa > Chordata > Ceratodontiformes > Protopteridae > Protopterus > Protopterus annectens. The sequence continues at coordinate 534,573,339 of NC_056745.1, read as the reverse complement.
CTGAGTAGGCGATATGCGACAGAGTAAAGTTGGAGTTTTTTGAAACTGTCTGCGTAGGGCATCTGTTTGAGGCCAGTAATCCTCTTTGTGAGGTGTTTATGCACCTTTCCAGTTGTTGTAGATGTCTTATAAGGTACATACCAAGAGGGCCATTGTACTCTCTAATGGGTCTAATGAGTGACGAGTAGAGGGAAACAATTGCCTCTTTTTTCTTTTCCCTGTATGAGAAACCTTTTGTGATGTGGTGTGCCACGTAGAATGATTTCCTGACTACTGTGGCGATGTGATTATCAAAGGAGAGACTACTTTCCACCTGTCCCAAGGTCTCTTATCACACTTTCGGTGTTAAGTAGACTATACCACCTGTATGGTAGCTCATGGGTACAGAGTTTGTACCAAAGGGATGGCAATGCACTTTTTGGCACTGAGCTTGAGACCTTGGCTTTGACACCAGGCATCTGTCTCAGTGAGGCCCTTTTGTAGGATATCCACATCGTTAGGAGTTTGTTATAGCTCCTAGTTTGCAGTCATCTGCAAACTTCGTAAGCCAAAGACCTTCTGTGTTAGCTTGTACTTCAGAAAAGTAGATACCAGACAGGAGAGAACCCAGGACTGAACCCTGTGGTACTCCACTTGTCACTGGTCTAAAGTCTGATTTGGAGTCTGCTACTTTCACAGTGTGGGTTCTGTCAATGAGCCAGTTGGCAACCCATCTTGTGACATAGGGATTTATACCTAGTTTAGTGAGTTTATCTATAATTCCAGAGTGGGGGATAGTGTGAAAAGCCTTGTCTACGGCTTTGGTGACTGCATCAAATAAGTCAGTCAGGTTTAGGAAACATGATCTGCCTTTTACAAACCCGAACTGGGTGGGGTCCAGAGTTTGGAGCTTACCAATGTCTTTGTTTAGAAGTTCCATGATGATACGTTCCATGGCCTTGTTAGGCTAATGGGGGTTGAAATTCCCGGGGTCTGTGGTGGCTCCCCCTTTGTGGAGTGGGATAACTGTCGCTGTATGCCATTCAGTGGGCACAAAGCCTGAGGTGAGGCTATGATTGAACATGGTGCTTAGGTGGGGTGCCAGTCCATTCTGTAGTTCATGTAGAACACAGCCTGGGATGTTGTTGGGTCTCATGGATGCTGTGATGTTCATCGTGCATACAGCTGCAGTCATAACAGATGGGTTCTCCTGCCGTCAGGCAGGTCCTCGGTCGGCCGAATTCCAAAGTCTAGGTCTGGCGTCTGTTGTCGTCGCTTCTTCCCTGACGTCAGTGCGACAGGGGTATAAAGGAACCAGCCGACGCCATTTTCTTCAGTCTTTCTTGCCGCGCGGTGCCCGAAGCAGAAGCAGTTTGCAAGTGCCGGTCGGCCAGCTCCTGAGATTACGAAAATTTGGAAACCGAAGTCTTCTTAAAAGCTAAGTACCCGTTGAAACTTTTCTTGCCTCAGACCGATGTCAGACAAAGTTAATAATTGTATTTCTTGTGGGAAGCAAATACCGCATAAGGATTTCCATTCCCTCTGTATACCTTGTTTAGGCCCAGACCACGACGTCTCGGTCTGTTGCTTTTGTGCTACATTCAACAAACGCACTATTAAGCGTCGGGCGGAGTTCGCCCAGCATTATTTTGGGAAAGCATTTAACTATACTATGTCGTTGGATACTCCGACTCTGGTTTTGTCTAAAAAACACAAAGACAAGGACCAACACATGAGGTCCGCGGCCTCTACCAACACCACGCCAAAGCCGACTACACGTGGTCCGGTTCTCAGCGAGGTGCCTATGCAGCCCCTGACTACCGACGACATTTCTTTGACGGTGTCTCCTGTGCCCGAGGTCACAGGCTCCTCGGCCCACCCCCCGACTACAGATACCGAAGCCACTCTTGGCGTTGAAACTCAGAATGTGGACAGGTCCACCTCCACTCAAGGTGTCTTCAGACATTCCTCTTCTTTCTCCATCAAGGCTTTCACAAATTCTAAAGCAACCATGCACTCTGAGGCCAGCTACACAGGGCCCATCTCCAGGCGCCATGCCTAAGAAATAGATGCTTAAAATGGCTGAGGATTTAATTACTCTTATCAGAGGTTCTCAGCCCCCTCCGGACAAAAGGCCTGGAGTGGAGGAAGATTCCCCCTCCTCTGATCAGGGCTCCATTATTTCAGAGCACTCTGATGATCAGGAACATTCTTACTCCCCTTTTGAAGACTCTGATGCGGAGGAGTCCATCCCTTCTGTATCCCCCCCTGAGGAAACTTTGCATACCTTAAGGGAACACTTCCACTGGGAAGGCCAGGATTATTCGGATTCCAAGAAAAGGCTCAGGGAATTTCTCTCGCTTCCTCAGCACAGGCCTCTGGCTATACCTCCTGTCTTGGACATCCTAGATAATGTTTACTCGGAGGCCTGCCTTCACCCGGACTCTCTACCTCCAGCTCCAGTTAAGCCTGACAGGTACTACAGGGTTCCTGACTCAGACCAATTTTTATACAAAAGCCATGCTGCTGACCCAGAAACCATCTCACAGGGCCCCAAGGGAGTTGAGGCCTCCATTGCTAAAAATCCATTGCCTTCCGAGAGAGATTCCAGATCCTTAGAAAGGTAGGGGAAAAAGGAATATACCTCGGCTACCTTATCCATGAGGGCCTTAAACTGTCAGTTTCATATGCTAAAATACCAACAGTTTTTGTTATCACAATTGAAAAATAAAATGTCACAACCTGAACAACCAGACTTGGAGTTGCAGGAATTGATGCATAGTGCAGAACAAGTGGGTAAGCATACCTTACAATGTGATTTTGATGCTCTAGAGGACTCGTGTAGAGCTGCTGTTACAGGATCAGTCATATGTAGGCATGCCTGGCTCAAGGAACGAGCCTTGCCTGATCATGTCAAAGCTGAATTACTAGACGCCCCTCTTCAAAAGGATGCACTATTTGGTGCTAATGCTGAGGAGGTATTAAGGAAAATGGAGGAAAAGGCTAAATCAATGCAAACTGTGAAAGAATTTCTACAGGTTCAACCCCCCCACGCTTTAGTAGAAATTGGCCTTCCAAAAACTGGTCCTTTCCTGCCACAGACAGACCCCAAAGAGGCAGATACAGGCGCCCGAGGGGCAGAGGACAAGCCCAAGGATCGTTTAGAGGCAGACAATGGCAAGCTCCTACACAGAGGTGGTGAGGACAACTCGCAATCTTTCAGAAAGCAAACCCAATCACTTTCCCTTTTGCATGCCAACCAGGTCTCAAATGGCAGCCCCTTTAGGAGGAAAGCTGGCATTATTTTCAAAAAATTGGCATATTGTCACAAAGGACAAATGGATCCTGGACATTATAAACAGAGGCTACAAATTCCATTTTCACACCCTTCCAAAAATGAGAAGCATGCCAAACCTGCCACACAATCAAAGGGCAGAGGCACAAAGGCAAATTACAGATCTCATAAACATGAAAGCTATTCAAGAGGTACCTACGCACGAACACGGTCAAGGTTTTTATTCCAGGCTATTTCTGGTGCCAAGGAAGGGAAAAGATTGGAGACCTATTTTGGATCTATCCATCCTAAACACATTTCTACTGCACCAAAATTCAAGATGCTCACTCTACAGCAACTTCTTCCCATGCTGGGCAAGGAGTCTTGACTGGTAACATTGGACCTCAAGGAGGCATACCTGCATGTCCCAATCAGACAAAATTGCAGAAGGTACCTCAGCTTTCTTGCAGGTTCAACCCATTATCAATTCTCTGCATTGCCCTTTGGCTTATCTATTGCGCCCAGAGTATTCACGAAATGCCTGGCATCAGTAATTGCCTACTGCAGACTTCAAGGGATACAAATATACCCCTATTTGGACGACTGCCTGATCCAAGCGGACAGCAAGCACATTCTTCTGAAACATCTGGCTTATGTAATAATGTTATTGAACTCCCTGGGATACACAGTCAACAAAAAGAAATCAAGGCTGATACCCTCTCGGAAGATAATTTTCCTTGGTGGCCAATTTGGACACAAACGCCCAGATGGCCTACCTCACGCCAGAGAAGCAGGGCAACTAATTCAATACTTCAGAAAACTAGCAAATTACACCAGGCTGACTGCAAGGAAAATCCTGCATGCTCTAGGATTCATGGCATCTTGCATCTTACTAATCCCATGTGCAAAGCTGCATATGAGGAAACTACAATGGTACCTGAAAAACATATGGTCTCAACACAGCCACAGTTTGGAAACAATAATACCACTAATTCCATGTCTGCAAAAGGAATTTCTGTGGTGGGCTCAAGCATGTCAAACAAACATAGGTCTTCCATTCAGCAAGCCTCAAGCAAATCAAGTCATCACAACAGACGCTTCGGACTATGCCTGGGGGGTGCACATGACAGATCGGTGCATTCAGGGCAAATGGTCCCAAAAAGAAAAGCACCTTCACATCAATCAAAAAGAAATACTAGCAGTAATAAATGCTATTATAGCTTTCAAGGACCTTCTACAACCAGGTCAACTATTGATAAGAACGGACAACACCACAGTTATGTGGTACATAAACAAGCAGGGAGGAACACATTCTTACCCCCTATGCAGACTGGCCATGTCACTTTGGAACATGGCCATGAACTTACAAATGGAACTACAAGCACAGTACTTGCCAGGCAAGGAAAACACGCTGGCAGACGACCTAAGCAGGAATATGACAGATCCACACGAATGGAAATTGCATCCAAAAGTTTTTACAGAAATAATCCAAGAATGGGGAAGGCCAGACATAGATCTCTTTGCCTCCCACAGAAATCATCAATTGACAAAATTCTGCTCAAGGATCTTCCATCCAAAGGCCTGGAGAGTGGGCGCTCTCTTTCAGTTGGACATCAATGACAGTTTATGCCTTCCCACCTCTTCCTCTGCTGCCCAAAGTTCTATTGAAGACCAGAGCAGACAGACCAAAGATGATCCTTGTTGCTCCAGACTGGTCAAGGCAACACTGGTACCCACTCCCGAGGAGTCTGACGCATTCCCCACCATTGACCCTGCCTCTAATGCCTCTTCTTCTGACTCAGCACAGCTTCAAAACTCTTCACAGCCAGCTAAAAACACTCAATCTAGCCGCATGGAAGATTCCTTAGCATAACAACAGGCCCTACTCTCCAAGGAGGTGCAGGATGTCATTTTGGAGGCCAGAAGGCCATCAACTAGAAAAGCTTACTCCACAAAATGGAAAAGTTTTTGTGTCTGGAATGAGAAAAAGGGCCAGGATCCTGGAAAACTGAATTTACCTCAAATACTACAATATTTGGCTGAACTGCTAAGCAGTGGACTTTCTTTCTCCTCCATCAAAATCCATGCCTCAGCCATTTCTGCAGAATACAACACTGATCCACCTTTATTCTCTCACCCTCTTAAGACAGTTCCTCAGAGGGGCTAAGAATTTAAGACCTCCAAGGAAACAACCAATACCTGCTTGGGATCTTAATTTCATTCTGGAAAAACTGACCTTGCCTCCCTTTGAGCCAGCTGCCTCATCAGATTTGCAATATTTGTCCTGGAAAACAGCTTTCCTTCTGACTATCACCTCAGCTCGTAGAGTTTCAGAACTACAGGCTCTCATGGCTGTCCAGCCTTTTATCATCTTCCATCAGGACAGAGTTTCCTTATGAACCAACCCGTCCTTTATGCCTAAAGTGGTATCCAGGATAGCTTTAAATCAGGCCTTACATTTACCTACTTTTTATCCTAATCCTCAAAACAAAGGGGGGAGAGATTACTACATTCCTTGGACATCCACAGACAACTGCGTTATTTGGACAGAACAAAGCTTTTCAGAAAATCAGAATAGCTCTTTGTGGCCTATGCGGTAGGAGCTCAAGGAAAGCCAATTTCCAAACAGACAATCTCAAAATGGATAGCCCACTGCATACGCTTTTGCTATTCCTTTCATGGCAAAAATGTACCTACAAGTATTATAACTCATTCCACCAGGGCCACAGCCACCTCTGCAGCCTTCCTCAGAGGAGTTCCTACCAAGGATATTCTGGAAGCAGCCACTTGGAGTTCTGTGCATACCTTCTCCAAGCACTACATTCTACCATTATACTCCAAATCTAGAGCAGGCTTTGCCACTGCAGTCTTGCAGGGCATTTTGGCTCCTCCTAGTTCCACCTAGTGCCTACCACCCCTTTCTTAGCTTTGGGATTCTACCCATCTGTTATGACTGCAGCTGTATGCACGATGAACATAGTACAGTTTTGTACCTACCATAAATGTAGATGTTCGAGTGCTAATACAGCTGCATTCCAGGTTTCCCTCCATCCTTCCCCTCTTGGGACAGGCCTATAGGCTAACACATCCTCATACAGCCTGATTGGGGTATTCATTTATGATGTATTTGCTTGCAACTACTGTATTTTGATTACATTGCACTGCATTATTACACAAATTTATGTATTGCCTTCCTTCTGGGGGCACCTGACATCTGGGGCAAGAAAAACTGAAGAAAATGGTGTCGGCTGGTTCCTTTATACCCCTGTTGCACTGACGTTGGGGAAAAAGCGACGACAACCGACGCCGGACCTAGACTTTGGAATTCGGCCAACCGAGGACCTGCCTCTGCCCAGGAGAACCCATCTGTTATGACTGCAGCTGTATTAGCACTCGAACATCTACATTTATGGTAGGTACAAAACTGTACTTTTTTGGCTTTGGAGAGCGTGGTTTTTATCTGTGCAGCCGTGATTACAGGAACTTTGCATTCTTCTGGTATAGAGATGGGCCCTTTAGGGGGGTGGGGGGTAAAGTTAGCACTGAACCTATCTGCCAGGATGTGGCAATATCAGTTGGTTCTGTATGTTTAGTGCCATTGTGCTGTAACTCGGAGAAGATCTGAGTGTTGCCATTCAGATTCTTGACGTAGCTATAGAATGCTTTGTGATTGTCTTTAGAATCAGTGGTGATTTTATTTTCATAACTAGCTTTGGAGGATTTTATGAGGGATCTCAGCTTCTTACTGAGGCTGACCAGGGAGTTCTTCCAGTCATAGGATTTTACTCTCTTTTTTGCAACAGTTTCTTTTTTCTGTTGTAGAGTTTTTTATGGCAGGGGACCACCAGATTGGCTTCCTTTTTTTGGAGGGTAGCATCTTGGTGTGAATTCTTTGTCTGTATTCCACTTCTGCTAGATGTGAAAACTGCTTGCATACTTTAACTTTTAACCATGAAGAAATGAGTGTTGTCTTTTATTGCCCTATTTATCAGCTTGAAAAAGTAAGACAAAAAAGTCTTCTGTTGCATCTTGGAAGACGAACTCTTCATTATATTCTGTGTTCTCATATGTACTTTGTTTTAGCTGTAAAATTTATTAGAACAAGTCAGGAGTCTTGATGTAGACATTCACCTATGAAAAAGTAAGAGAAAACATATCAGCTTTGCATGTAATTTGTGTACTTTTGTAAGATTTACACCCTATTAATTTATGTCTAGCTTTTTTATCTATGTTTTTGTAATATAAATGCCTGCATTTCTTAATACCAAAAAAAGAAGAAAGAGATGAGGAAATTAAAAGGTTTATATTTACCCTAATAAATTTCACATACAAGAACTACTAAAAATACTTCACTATAAACTATGCAATTTATATTGTCAAAGGTTTCATAAAAACACTGTTAAAGAATTGTACTTGGTTACATTTTTCCATCCTCTTCCCCTCCCCTCTGAGTTGTCCTAAACATTAATGACATGAAGTGTGGCAAATGATTTTGTTTCATACAAGTTTATCAAAGTCAGCTAAAGTTCATTCTTTCCACTTATTCTTATACGACCATATTTCACAAATGTGATTGATGCTCTACAGTCTCACATTTATTCACTAATCTGGTGTTTTTTTTCCTGCTCATCTTCATTTCCCAACTCCAGATTCCAGTTTAGTTCCACAGTGTTTCTGGATAGCTCCTGTGCTTTTCTGTTTCTCAGGCATTTACCCTTAGAACAGCGGAAAAAGTTTCACTGGCTCATTTTTTTGTTGGACAAACTTCTGCCTTTCATCCTTAGCCTGTCCTGCATCGAAGAATAACTTTGATCCCCAGTAAAAAATATTCTGAAGACTGTTGGATACAGCAGCTTGAATCTCATACTTGTCTCTCAACATTCCCTGATTACTGGAATAAAGTTTTTTCCTTCTGCCTGGTGTATAATTAATAACCATTTCCCTCAAACACGCTACTGAAGCCAACTTTTAATACCTTCCTTTTTTTACCACAGTTTTGTCATGATCAGCTCTTTCTGTTGGTAGGTTTGCATCTTTACTAAAGATCTTGGCTTCTTTTTCTTGGCCATGTTTGGACCATATACACAGTGTGCCCTTACAATTAACAGTTACTGCTGTGGAAAACCAGTTCAGTTCCTTATTTGTGCCTTTATATAAATTAGTACAGCCTGTTCCTTCTAGTTTTTCTTGTGTAGTAGAAATTTTGATTTTCCCTATATGCTCTTTCCCCAAATTCTACCATTTTTTTAAACCTCTCTTCTGGAGCACTCTCATACTCAGCCAGCCTTTTCTTTCAACCTCCTGATTTTTTGCAGTTTTATCAGCTCATCTGAATAAAGCTACTTCATTTCCCAATTCTTTTGTCATGAGTTGATGTATTCCTTCATATGTTTCATTTATTTTTAATCAGCTCTGAGCACATTTATTTTAGATTAAATTAGATAGGAAGCCATGCCGTGGGCCAAAGCTAAAGCTTGAACTGCTTTTTACTGAGGTGAGCTACAAGATTCTTCTCAGTGTGTTTGTCTTTACCTTTTTATTTGATTTGCTTTCAGGCTGTCTTACTTTATTGCAGGCATCCAGGCATTGTACTTACTAGCCAGTAATGTAATTTTACTCAAATTGACAGTATCTTTGGCTACAGTTTCTCAGCTTCTGTTTTCACGGTGGGATAACTGAATTCAAGTTGTTGACCAGCATGCTGCCATCTTGGACGTCCTTTCTGAAGTCCTTTATATAATTCATATCCTCATTTCTTTCCAGATGCGTCTCCTGCACCATTGCCATTTGAGCTGTGCATTTCTTAATGTAATATGTTCCTTTTTGTTTTTACATTCCAAGACACCATGGTTTGAGTAGTCATTATGATAAAAAGTTTTTTCTACACTTAATATACATGATCGTTTGTGTATTTCCAACTTTTGTCTTGCATGCATACATTAATATTTGACAGGCTGATCTTTTATACAGGTATTTCTTGTTTCCATTTGAACCTATGCCACATTTCTCAATGCTTTTTGTCTTAATGAAAACCATTAAAGAAACTGCATTTTCAGAAAACCCCCCATTTGCTATTAACTTAGAATTAAAAGGCAAATCTATGTACATATTCAGCATTTTAAGTTTAACCCTCCAGATGGGGATAATTGCCAATTTCATAGATGTACCCACAAGTATAACCTTGTCTAAAATTAAGGCCACCAATGCTGAAGTGGATGTTATATCCTGTGTTCCACTTCCTGGTGTGTTTTTGTATCTCTTCCCAGATGTTGAAAAAAACACTTGCGTGCATTAAGAAAACCTTTATTTTTTGTCCCTAAAATAAGTCTACTGGCTTTCTTTAAATTATGCATGTTCTATAAAATTCAAGTATTAAGGCTGCTGAGGAGACTACTTAATGTAACTTCAGTTTTTATTTTTCATTGAACTGCTTGCCATTGTATCCTTAACTTTTGCATGTCCCCCCAGCAAAGAACTGTCAGAACTCCGGAGATTGTTTGTATTGCAGTCAGCTTGTAGCCATGTAAAAGTCTGTACTGAAAAAAAACTTACAGATGATTGAGGGTATCTTTTTGTAATTATTATTCAGAATAGAATGTAAGGAATTTCCCTAAGTGCCTTCAGTTGCAGACTTCTTGTCTGTCACTGAGATGTATTAATGGAAAAATACAAGCTAATATCTTTGCATATGCAAGAAGATTGACATTTTTATGACATTCATAATTTTTGTCTTAATTTTCAAGCTTATTTTACCAAAAAAAAAGACTTGTTCATAGCTTAAGCCAAGGCCATTAATGTAGATATCCACACTTGTAATAAACACAATATAAAGGATTAGTGCAGATAAAATGACTTTAGGTAACGTATCTAGGAAATTCACTCTGATGCTCTCCTTGTGGAAGGAATAAAGACACTTTGTTGAAGATTCCACTAGTTTATTCAGTTAAGCAGGTAGATAGACACATATTCTTGTTGCAATACATTACATTCAACAGGTCAGTTATTTAAAGGCAGTTCTATACAGTTGTGGGAGGTTCCATGAGAGCTGATTGGTGGAAAATCTGGGAGATAGGTTCCTTGTTTTTCTATCTCAAAGGTTAGAGGTTAGCCCTTATTTGAATATTCCTGAAAGACCTGGGAGAGTCCACCAGCTAAGCAGCTTGTGGACCCTCATTCTTAGTGTGGCGACCCACCACTACTGAACCAGTAATCAAGGAGGCTCAATCCTACCCAGTGGGGAACATGCACATGGAGGATAACAGGCACACGCACACTATTTCCAGATGCAGCTTTCTGCATCAAGTGCATTTTCCCTTAAGAACACACACAGACCACAGTCAGTCTGGGGCTATTTTCTTCCTCTTTCTCCACATCCCCAATATGACTCCCCACTGGTACAGCTATAGAGCTGTGGAAAGTGGCCAAGCCAAGACGTCTAGCACCCTCTCTGCCCTACCAGTGTTTCATGTTCCTGCCCAAGTAGTTGACCCACACACTCTTTGAGGTTTGATTTATACAGGCACACATACCTGTAAAAGGCTGGCACAGGTTTACTAGTTATGCTCTCTTTTGCCCAGACTGTGTAAGGTACTTATCACTGCCAGCAGCCAGCTCCTTACATACTTTAAGGCCCTTATCAAAGGGTGTCCAATCTTACTGTGTAATGTTACTATTAATACAAATGGTAGTTTGACCAAGAGCAAGGCTATTGGGAGTGGCCCACAGTGTCACCAAGTAAATGTGCAAGTGCTCTCGAAACTTACATATTTTTGCACAGATCAGCCACAATGAAAGGTGTAAATGTATTTAATAATAAATAATAGAAGAGCAAGACAATACTAAACATATATTCACAGTGTCATCAGAACTGAAAACCACAGGGAAAAAAAATTAAAATAATATTGCAGGACAGTCTCAAATAAAGAAAAATATCTAAAGTAGACTTTGCTATATTCCTGACTATATCTAAAAGAACTATACTATTCCTTAGTTAACTTAAGAGCAAGGCAGATGTAGTGAATAGATCTTGTAGTTGTCAGGTCAGACAGAATACAGAATACTGTTTCACTCAGAGACCTCTCAAATTTAATATCTCAAATATTACTGTTGGGATAGCTTACAGAATGGCATTTCTTGTCATTTGACTCTCTCCAAGATGAAACCCCCACTGCTGGAAGCTAGCAATATTTAGCATCTACCTGTGATGCCAGACCTCATATATTTGGCAGATGCTGGAAGTCATAAAACGGTTGTAGTAATTAGTTTACTTTTGAGTACCATACAGAAAGCTTCTCGGCACAGACATTGTGTCTGCAGCTGCCATAAAGTAATTTAATTTCAGCTATTTTTCTGAAGTTAACCTCCTGTATTCCAGTTTCTACCAACAGTTACAATAGTGCATGTACATTTTTTTTGTTTTCCAGTAGGGCACACCCACTTCTGTACAAACTTAGTTTGATATACACATGATATACAGTTCCAGTACATTTGCAACAAGCATCCTACACAAATCATTTTGATGGTCTCAAATGATACACAGTCATTTACAAAATTCCTGTTAGCTGTGCTGGCAGTCTCCCCCTTTGTCAGACTGAGTTAAAAAGTTTTATTTTTAACTATTAACATAGCATAACAACAAGCTATGAGCTATAGCTATAGAACTATAGTTTTGAAAACACTTTTGCTTGATCTTCGTCGTGTCTGTCTCAGAGCAATTTCCACTTTGAGAATTGAAAATGCCTGCATCTGATATGGTCAATTTTTCCTTGGATCCAACATGGCTGTTACTAAGATTGTGGCCACCAAAAAGCTTTTGTTACCTCCCCTTGCCCACAATGCACCTGTTCCTGTTACCTCTGATTTCTTTTGCTGCTTCTTGAAAACATGGTCTGACAGTTAGCACTTGGATTTTTCGGGTGATATTTACAAATTTCTCAACTTGTAACCAGTTTTTATTAGGTTACTTTTTCCTCCCTTTCCATCCCTTATACCCTAAGCAGCATCTATGCCACTATCTTTAGTAGCCTTTCTCCTGCTGTTCCAAGTCATTAAAAAAAAAAAAAAAAAAAAAAAAGTCCTCATATCCTTATCTGCCTTTGATTATTTTTCTCTCATGCGTATGTGTGTGTGTTTATTATTTCATGGCCAAGAAGCAAGATAAGCCCACTGGCTTCAAGAAGTGTACCAAGTGCAGTCACAAAATGCCATACAGTGACTCGCACACTGTGTGTGTGTACTGCCTCGACCCACATCATCTTCCGGAAGACTGTGCTATATGCCATTCCTTCAACTACCAGGCTGTGGTTGAAAGGAAGAATAAACATATTCTTGGGGGGTTAAAACCTTCTGCTTTTAATGAGGCCATTTCTGACGGTCCTCAAAACTCTGTGGAAAAGCCTAGGTCAGTTCAGTCGGCCCAGCTTCTTCTGACTCTAAATCTGCAGATAGAGGGAAGAAGAGACCTTCTTTGGCTCCATCGGATACATAGGAACTGAGATCAAAATCATCCAAGGCCTCGGTTTTCACAACTACTTTGGGGCCTTCGGCTCAGAGTGCTGCTGCTTTGATCTGGCTCCTTAGGCTCAGATTCTGTCTGATCCGGACAGGTCAGTGCCATTGCACTTGGATCCAGTCTGCAGCCCTTTTAGGCCTGTAGCTTCACTGACAAGGACTCTGTACTCCCCTTTGGTGGATCCAGTGCCTTTGAGAGTGTCGCCTCCCTTTTTAAGCAGACCAAGATCGCTCTCTGCTGCTGCTTCCTATTATACCAGTAGCCTTACAGAGGAAGACATGGAATGGGTGGTCCAGAAAATTTTGTGGGTGCCGGGGATTACTAAGTCTCCCTCTGCTTTGATCCAGATGGTCTTAGGTTTATCCAAGCCATTTCCTCCCCTTTGGTTCTTCCAGTGACTTCAGCTCAAGTCTGAGCCCTCACATCCAGTTCACCTGGCAGCTTCTTGTTTGGATCCAAAGATTTCCTTTTCCTCAGATGAGACATTTGTTTGGAGCTCTTCAGCCTTCTTGGAGCTGGAGAGTTCCTAGACCCATTGTAAGCCTGGTGGACCTCGAGTGCAGTCAACTCCCAGACCCTCTGAGCAGTCTCTGCATCTTGTGGCTTCTGCTCAGTTGAGCTCCGTGCTAGCTTCAACCCCGGGTGAGCTGTCTTTAAGAGCTGGAAGGGACTTCTTCTGCAAACATGGTTTGGCAGAGATGGATAACCTCTCCACTCAGGAGCAGTCAACTGTTGCGGCTCTGGAGAGAGCTGCAACTGCCTCTGCATCTAAGAAGTCACCTCTTCCCTCTGATCCCCAGTTCCATTTCTGCCCTTGCTCATCTTTTCCGACCAGGTCATTCCACAGAGACAGCAGGACCTTAGGCCAGAGGGTACCAGTCTGGGTCCCCCTGCTTTTTCTGATACCTCCCCAGAGTATCCCACTGCAGAGGTCCCTCGGAAGAGGACCTGTAAGAGGAAATATCTGGACTCCACTGAGGAATCGGCCACAGGAGACACTGACTGCGATTAGGGAGTAGGATCTCCAGTCACCTCCTGAGGATGTCTCCTTTGCAGACATCTTGGAGATTTTAAAACAGAGAGGTGGCTGGCAGTCCATTAATCCTTCTCCTGAGGAGTCCATGTACCTGGCAGCCTTTGGATCCTGACCGTCCTCCTCCTGGGTCACTCCGCCCACCGGTGAGCTCCTAGAATTGCTCTCTCAGTGGGTGTGGAAGAGCCCAGATTCTATTCAGCCAACTCCCTGGAGACCAAACAAGATCATCACAGCTCTAGCTGACAAAGCTTTTTGAACAAAAGGGGTTGAAGTAAATGCTATGGTGGTGGTGGTGGCAGCTACTAAAAAGTAACTATTGGAAGAGAATTCCACTATTCATTCTCTGAATAAGTATTCCAGGATGATGGATAGATGTGGGAACCGATTCTTTTTTCAGTGACTTTTGCTTTGTGATCACTGAATTACCTTTCCCATTTCACTAGGTTGCAAAAGGATGTAATCAAGGAGCTGTCAGATACCCATGAAGGCGCTATAGCTTAGTGAGTTCGGGAAAAAGTGTCTTCCCAGCTGGCAACCCTACATTCTGTAGCAAAGTCTTTCATAGGCTTATCCCTCATACAGCTGAAGGAACCAGTAGAGCGGTGGGTTTTGGCGCATCGATGAGAAGGCATGCCTGGATGCACTTCTGTGAATTTGAAGAGCCTTTTAAGTCTTCTTTCGTTAATGCTCCATTTGACGGAATGTCACTTTTTGGTCCCAAGGTCAAAGACGAAGGAGGGAAAAGAACTTTTCTGATGTCCTTCAAGGATGCATCTGCAGTCCTAACATATGGGTTGTCCTGCCTCAGGCAGCCCTTCAGTCGGCCGGATTCCAAAGTCTGGGTCTGGCCTCGGCTGATGTCGCACTTCACCCGACGTCATAGCTGCTGTTTATTGGGTATAAAGGCATCAGCCGACGCTATTTTCCTCGGTCTTTCTTGCCGCGCGGTGCCCGAAGCACAAGCTGTTCGCAAGTGCCGGTCGGTCAGATCCAGAGATTTCTACTACCGAAGACTTCTAAAAAGCTAAGTACCCCATTGGGGACTCTTTCTTGCCTCAGCCGATGTCAGACAAAGTAAATAATTGTTTAACTTGTGGGAAACAAATACCTCATAAGGATTTCCACTCTTACTGCCTTCCTTGCTTAGGCCCAGACCACGACGTATCAGCTTGTCTAGCCTGTACTTCCTTCAACCGACGGACATTTAGACGTCGGTCGGAGTTTGCAGAGGAGTTTTTTGGTCCCGCTTTTGCATACAGAATGCCGTCGGAGACTCTGACTACTCAATTAGCTAAAAAGCGCAAGGGAAAAGGACCGACACTCGCGGCCCGCGGTTTCAGCTGAAACCACGGTTAGGCCAACCGCGAGTGTCTCGGTTTCGGCTGAAACCGATCCCCCGGTTCTTCCTTCGGCCGAAAGCATGCCTCCAATAGCCGAGGCCTCACAGAGCATGGCTGAATCTGCTACAGAAGCAGGCACCCAGGATTTGTCCGACACTATTCCTTTAGACATATCTACCCCTGCACGTGGGGCTGCTAGACCCCCTGCTTCTATGTCTATCAAGGCTTTTGCCAGGGCTAAAGCAGCTAAATCTTCTAAGGCCTTACCTGCTAAAACTCCTTCACATAGGCCTACCTCTAGTTCCCAAATGCTCAGCCTGGCTGAGGATCTCATTTCTTTGATCAGGGGATCCCAACCTCACCCAGACAGGGCCTCTCAGCCCCCTCCAGACAAGAGGCCTAGGACTGAACCTCCGCAACCTGTCTCTACAGATTACCTCGGATGACTCCGACATTTCAGACCCTCATGAAGGCCCATATTCTCCTTATGAGGATTCTGATGCAGAAGACTCCATTCCTTCTGCTTCTCCTCCTGAAGAATTTTCCTTTGGGGAAACTTTGCATGCTATGAGTGAACACTTCCAATGGCAGGGCCAGGATTTTTCAGATTCAAGGAAAAGGCTTAGGACCTTTTTACACTTACCACAGCATAGGCCTTTAGCCATTCCGCCAGTACTAACAGTTGTTGATGATGTATATAATGATGCCTGTACTGCCCCTGATTCTCTTCCTCTGGCCCCTGCCAAACCAGACAGATATTACAGGGTCCCGGACACACATTACCATTTGTATAAGGCTCCTGTTGCAGACCCTGAAACCATTTCACAGGGCCCTAAAGGTGTGGCAGCTGCCTCTGCCAAAAACCCTCTTCCCTCTGAAAGGGAATCTAGAGCATTAGAAAGATGGGGTAAAAAGGTTTATACTTCTGCTACTCTTTCGGCCAGGGCCTTGAACTGTCAATTTCACATGATTCAGTACCAGGAATTTTTGTTAGACCAGATAAACAAAAAACTGTCTTCTCCTGAACCTTTAGATCGCAAGTCCCTTCAGAATTTGGTACATAACTCTCAGCAGGTCAGTAACCATTCCTTTAAATGTGGCTATGATGCACTGGAGGCTTCCTTTAGATCAGCTATGACTGGAACAGTGATTCGAAGGCATGCCTGGTTAAAAGAGCAATCCTTACCAGACCATGTTAAGTCAAAACTCCTAGATGCTCCCATGGAAACAAAGTTTGTTTGGCTCCCCTGCACAGGAGGTTCTAAAGAAGGTGGAAGAAAAAGCAAAATCTGTCCAAACAGTCAAGGATTTCTTACAGGTCCAACCTCCGAGGTTTAGCCGAAATTGGCCTTCGAAGAATTGGTCCTTTCCAGACAACTCCAGAGCGCAGAGAGGCAGAAATAGACGCCCCAGAGGCAGAGGTCAATCTAGGGGTGCCTACAGGGGACGTCAGTGGCAACCTACCAACCAGAGAAATACTGCCACAGATTCAACTACAACCACTTCCACAGGGCAGACACAATGACTTGGCTCTAGTTCTGCCTACCAGGGAACAACTGGAAGCACCCTTGGGCAGAAAGCTAGCCTTAGTCTCCGACAACTGGCATTACATTACAGGAGACAAATGGACTTTACAAACAATAGACAAGGGCTACAGGTTTCACTTCCACACTCTACCAAAAAAGAGAGGAATGCCAAACCTACCACCAAGCCAAAAAACAGACGCTCTAAGACACGTCAACAACTTACTAAGGATGAGAGCTATAGAAGAGGTACCACCTATGGAACAAGGCCAAGGATTTTACTCCAGGCTTTTCCTTGTACCAAGAAAAGAAAATCAATGCAGACCTATTCAAGACTTGTCCGCACTGAACACATACCTCATTGTTCCAAAATTCAAAATGCTGACCCTCCAGCAGCTTCTTCCCATGCTGGGCAAGGAGTCTTGGCTGGTGACTCTAAATCTCAAGGAGGCATACCTGCACGTCCCTATACGACCAGATTGCAGAAGACACCTCAGATTTCTTGCAGGATCAGAGCATTATCCATTCTCAGCATTGCTTTTTGGCTTATCTACTGCGCCCAGAGTATTCACGAAATGCCTGGCATCAGTAATTGCTCATTGCAGGCTTCAGGGAATTCAAATTTACCCATACCTGGACGACTGCCTAATACAAGCGGACAACAAGGCAAAATTAACAAAAGATTTAGAAAATGTCATACAACTGTTGCAAGCCTTGGGATACACAGTCAACATGCAAAAGTCAAGACTAGTACCATCCCAAAGGATAACATTCTTGGGTGCAGAACTGGATACATCAACTCAGATGGCTTTTCTCACAGAAGAAAAACAAAAGCAACTACCAGCCTACTTCATGACATTAGCAACACAAACTCTGCTTACTGCAAGGAAAGTCTTGCAAGCCCTGGGCTACATGGCATCATGCATAATATTGGTTCCACATGCCAGGCTGCATATGAGAAAGCTTCAGTGGTACCTAAGGAATGTATGGTCTCAACACAAGCACAGTCTAGAAGCCCAGATTCCAATAATTCCATGCCTGAAGCAAGAATTCCTGTGGTGGGCTCAGGCCTGTCAGTGGAACTGAGGCTTGCCTTTCCACAAACCTCATCCAAGCCAGACCATCACCACGGACGCCTCAGACCTAGGATGGGGGGCACACATGGTGGACAAGTGTATTCAAGGCCTATGGACCCAAGACCAGCTGAATCTACACATAAATCTAAAGGAGATGCTGGCAGTGAAAAATGCGATCCAGGCATTCAGACCACTCCTTCAACGGGGTCATCTGCTAAGGACCGACAATACCACAGTCATGTGGTACATCAACAAACAGGGAGGTACACATTCATATCCTCTATGCCGGATGGCAATGGACCTGTGGAATGTGGCCCTGAATCTCAACATTCAACTTCAGGCCAGATTTGTACCAGGAAAAGAAAATTCTCTAGCAGACACCTTAAGCAGAACTACCACGGATGCTCACGAATGGATGCTGCATCCAGATATCTTCAAAGCCATAACAAAGAAATGGGGACTACCAGAGATAGACCTGTTCGCCTCCCCACACAACCACCAATTGAAGAAATTCTGCACAAGAGCATACCACCCACTTGCTTGGAGGGTGGACTCCCTTTCCTTCAGCTGGAAAAATCTGACAGCATATGCATTTCCACCTCTTCCCTTGATGTACAAAGTTCTACTGAAGATCAGAGAGGATCAGCCAAGGGTAATCCTGATAGCTCCAGACTGGCCGAGGCAACATTGGTACCCGCTACTGAGAAGCATGTCTCGGACACACGCATGGCCTCTACCTCTATGTCCCTTACTTCTAACACAGGACAACTACAAGATCCTACATCCAAACTTGAAAACACTGCAGCTAGCTGCTTGGAATATTGCATAAAACAAAGTAACCCAGGTTTATCCCAGAGGGTTAAGGACATTATCCTGGAGGCACGCAGACCTTCCACAAGGAAGACTTATTCAGCCAAGTGGAAAAGATACCTCATTTGGAGTGCAGCAAAGGGAGAAAATGTCTCATTGGCAAACATAGCACACATCCTGGAATATTTAGCAAAACTGTTCCACAATGGCCTGTCTTACTCCTCCATTAAGATTCATGCATCAGCAATTTCAGCAGAATACAACATGGATCCTCCTGTCTTCTCTCATCCTCTACTCAGGCAGTTCTTGAGAGGAATCAAAATGTAAAACCTCCAAGGAAACCACCTTTACCTACATGGGATCTCAACTTTGTGCTGGAAAAGTTAACACTTCCTCCTTTTGAACCAGCAGCAACAGCAGAATTACAGTTCTTGTCTTGGAAAACTGCTTTCCTGCTAGCAATCACTTCAGCAAGAAGGGTATCTGAGTTACAGGCATTAATGGCAGTACAACCCTTCCTTATCTTCCATCAGGACAGAGTCTCTCTGAGAACTAACCCTACCTTTATGCCAAAAGTGGTCTCCAGAGTATCATTGAACCAAGATTCATTTACCTACATTCTTCCCCAACCCACAGAACAGGGGGGAAAGACTACTACATACCTTGGATGTGCACAGACAATTACGCTACTATCTGGACAGAACAAAGACCAGCAGAAAAACTGACCAGCTTCTGGTAGCATATGCAACAGGAATGCAAGGAAAAGCAATTTCAAAACAGACAATCTCAAAATGGATAGGAAATTGCATTCGATTTTGCTACTCTTTTCATGGAAAGACAACTCCTGAAAATATCAGACCTCATTCCACAAGAGCTACAGCCACCACTACAACTTTCCTACGAGGAGTGACTACCAAAGACATTTTAGAAGCTGCTACTTGGAGCTCCGTGCATACATTTGCCAAGCATTATAATCTTCCCTTATATTCTAGATCCCGAGCAGGTTTTGCAACTGCTGTTTTGCAAGGGATCTTAACTACACCATCTTTATCTTAGTGCCTCCTCCCCCAGTTTGGCTATGGTATTCTACCCATATGTTAGGACTGCAGATACATCCTTGAAGGACATAGTACAGTTTTGTACCTACCATAAATGTAGATGTCCGATAGGTATGCATCTGCAGTCAGGATTACCCACCCTCCTTCCCCTCTGTGGTATTCCTAGGGTATTTACCCCCTCTTTTAGCTAGCTGGGGGAATCCATTATGGTGTATTTGTTTGTATATATATATATATATATATATTCTTATATTGTTTGCTCTCTACTGTTTGGAATCATTTGCATTTATCCAAATTTAGCCTTCCTAGAGGGCACCTGGCATCTGGGTCAAGAAACACTGAGGAAAATGGCGTCGGCTGATGCCTTTATACCCAATAAACAGCAGCTATGACGTCGGGTGAAGTGCGACATCAGCCGAGGCCAGACCCAGACTTTGGAATCCGGCCGACCGAAGGGCTGCCTGAGGCAGGACAACCCATATGTTAGGACTGCAGATGCATACCTATTGGACATCTACATTTATGGTAGGTACAAAACTGTACTTTGTGGGTATATGTTTTTCCACCAACCCCCCCCCCCCCCCAGAGACCATACCCTAAAGGTCAGAGAGGGGTGGCAAAATGTGGTTCAAGTCACAGGGGTCTTACCAGGGCACATGTAGAGAGAGTTTTCCTCAGAGGCAGAGGGAGGAAAAATTTTGGAAGACCACGTCCGCGTGGCAGAGGAGGTCTGCAGAACCAATGGTCTATAGAGCCATTCTTTGGGAGACCCTTCCAGTGCTTCTAAAAGGAGGCCCGATTGCCTGTCTCTAGATGCAGACAGGGATCGATTGTTTTGGCACTGGAGAGCCTAACTAAAGATAACCAACGATTTATGGTTGCAGAGAATAATATTCAGAGGATATCTAATTCCATCATCCAAGACCCACCTCCCAACAGAAAGATCCTGTGCATTCCACCCAGTCAAAGTGATGGAGTTACTCTAATTCAGAAACTGCTGGATAAAAGTCATCTAAGAGGCCCCACCACATCAGAGGATACGAACTTACTCAAGGTTCTGTAGTTCCAAAGAAAAACAGGGACTGGAGGCCATTTCTGGATCTCAGAAGATTAAACAAGTCAGTTCAATGTCACAAGTTCTGAATGATCATGGTACAGTCCATACTTCCTTTCATGGAACAGGATGACTGGGTGTGCTCCATAGACTATCAGGATGCATACTACCACATAAAAATGGAGAGGTGATCCAGAAAGTATTTACACTTCCAGCTGGGAGCCAGTCATTTTCATTTCAAAACGTTACCCTTTGGTTTCACCACAGCCCCCAGGGTGTTCACAAAGTGCATGACAATGGTAGCAGTGCACTTGGGACAACAAAGATTGTAGGTGTTCCCTGTTTGGATGGCAGGCTCATTTCCACCCCAGCCAGGCATCTACTTATTCACGTAAAAGACTTTTTATTCAGTTGTGTACAGCACTAAGCATAACAATAAACTACAAAAAGTCACACTTGGAACCCTCTCAAACACTGGAGTTCATACAAGTAATGTTGGACGCAAATCAGATGGTTGCAAGACTTCAGCAGTCAAGAGTACTAAAGATCAGGCGCCAAACACAAAAGTTACTCTAGAACAGGAAGTTAGCCACTCGTCAAGTCTTGCAAGCTTTAGGCTCAATGGCAGCCATTGTAGTCTTAGTACCTCTGGCGAGATTTCACATGCAAATACTACAATGGCTTCTGGCTGCATAGTGGTAGATTATCCAACAACCAATGTCTTTTCAGATATTATTTACAGGCACCAGCAGGACAGCTCTGTATCATGGTGGGTTTGTTCCATTCAGGTAAAGCAAGGTTGACCCTTTGTTTCTCCTCATCCTCAGGCCATGGTGATGAAGCACACTTCCCAGATAGGGTAAGGAGGGGACATTATTTGGGAAAAACTGTTCAAGGCACCTGGTCTTCCAGTGAGGCTAATCTGCACATAAACATCCTAGAGATGTGAGTAGTGTTCCTAGCATTGCAGGTTTTTCAAACTGCTCTTCCTCTGGGTACAGTGGAGATTTCACTCAGACAACATGTCTGTGGTCTAGTACATAAACAAACAAGGAGGAACCAGGTCAATACTCCCTGTATCAAGAAGTGCTCAGAGTGGTAGTGGGTGATCTCATCCAACCGCTTTCTTACAGCAGCACATATTCCGGGAAAGTCTTACATGATATTGGACAAGTTGAGCAGATCCATTCTCATAACTCATGAGTGGTCCCTCAGCCAGAAAGTAGTAGAGTAAATTTTCCACAGATGGGGCCCAGGCCTGCTGTGATCTCTTTGCATCACCTCTGAACAACAAATGCAGTAGCTATCTTGACCTAATCCCCCCCGACGGGGGAATCCCTGAGGGATCCTCTCACACGATTGGCCTTTCCCCAATCCCCTTGATTCTCAGATTTCTCCAGAAAGCAAACAGGTTTAAGAAAACCGTAATCCTCATTGCCCCGTTTTGGCCTCAACACATCAGGTTTCCCTTTTTTTGGCCTCGCCTATGGAAAGAACCCTGGGTTCTGGAACCCACCCCAGATCTTCTGTCACACCCAACAGAAATGATTCATCCCAGTCTGCCCAACCTTAAGCTGACAGCTTGGTTCCTCCAATTCCGTTTATAGCCAGACAACCAATGCTCTTTTCCTTTATCTGTCATATTTTGATGATATCTCATAAGCAATCCACTCAAAAGCTGTACAGGAGCAAATGGAGAAGTTTTGTAATCTGGACCCAGCAACATGATATAGACCCTTGTGCAGCTCCTGTTCATTCAGTTCTACAGTTTAGCCCATCTTTTTGATAGTGGAGCAACGGCCTCTACTATTAAAGCAAAATTAGCAGCTGTCTCAGTTTTTCAAGTTGTGAATGATAATCTGTCTCTAATTTCAAACAAGCTTTGCAAAAGCTTTCTTGAAAGGGGTTTTATTACTAAGCATACCACACAAAGATCCTTCTCCTTCTTGGGACCTTAACTCGATGCTACGTTGTATAGTTCAACCCCTGTTTGAACCTGCAATGACATGCGACACAAAATGTTTGTCTTGGAAAAACATTTTTCTAGTACCAATTACTTTGGCTAGATGAATATCAGAAATTCAGGCGTTCTCCTCCGTCTGCATACCTGATTTTTCATAAAGACAGGTATGTTCATGTGTCACTGCTGCAATCCTTGCACTTGGGTTATCTGCCTGCAGGTAGCCCTCAGTCGGCCCGATTACTCGCAACTTAGTATTTCTGGGTCGGATGTTGTCACTGCAGGACTGAAGTCAGGTTGTCGGGTATAAAAACAGGCAGCCAACTCCATTACATCAGTTTGTCTTGCCGAGTAGCCTGAAGCAGAAGCAGTTCGCAAGTGCCGGTCGGCTGCTACCTGAATTTTTGTTTAGGAATTGAATAATCCTGAAGTCTTATAAAGCTAAGTACCCCGTTGGGGATTCTTTTTTCTTGCTCTAACTGATGTCAGAAAGTTGTTAATTGTTTTGCCTGTGCAAAGCAAATACCTCAGAGATTTTCTTTCTTATTGCTTTACCTGTTTTGGCCCAGACCATGACGTCTCTTGCTGTCATTGTTGTGCTTTGTTTAATGCCCGAACCATTCATCTTTGAGCTCTCTTTGTCGCTAAATTCTTTCGCTCTTTATCTCCGTATTCTGAAATGCCTTCGGTAAGCTATCCAACTACTGATATTCCAAAAAAACATAAGGATAAAGACAGAGGCAAACTACATAGGTCCAAAACTGCAGACAACGCTTCCGTTAAGCTAGTCGCCAGTCCGCCGGTACTCTGTGAGGCACCTTCGCAGCCCCTCATGCCCACTTAAGTGGATTCGCAGGCCTCTACCAAGACCCATTCGGAGTCCGGTATGCCACGAGACTCTAATTTGACTATGGAATCTGCGGATGTCTCTACTTTGGATGGATCCAGAGCTGCTGTGCAGGCACTGGTTTCTGAGGCAGTTCTTTGATCAACCGATGTTGGACTCAAACCGACTTTTTTAACCAAAACTACACAGTTTCTTAGACCCAGAGTACACATTATGCCTAAAAAAAACGACGACCAAAGCACATGCACCTGCTCCCATGCCACAAAAACAAATTCTTAGAATGGCTGAAGACCTAATTATGCTGACTAGGGGAAGTCAGCCTTCCCTTGCTAAGAGATTGAGTTCAGTCCCTTCAGCTTCTACAGACCAGGAGTCCGATGACTCTGAGATTTCTGATTATGAAGACATCCCTTTATCTGCTTGAGGATTCAGATGGAGAGGAATCTATTCTCTCTGCTTCCCCTCCAGAGGATTTTTCTTTTAGTGAAACCTTACATACCTTAAGAGAGCATTTCCACTGGGAATGCCAAGACTATCCTCAGTCGAAAAAGAGACTCAAAGAATGTCTAGAGTTGCCTCAGCACAGGTCTTTAGCCATACCCCCTGTCCTGGATGTTGTGGATGATGTTTTTATGGAGTCCAGTCTTACTCCTGACACTTTACCTCCTGCCCCTAGGAAACTAGACCGGTACTACACAGTACCGGACACTCGCAAATTTCTTTTCAAGAATCCTACTGCTGACCCAGAGATAATATCCCAGGGGCCTAAAGGTATCAAGGCTACTACAGCCAAGAATCCCACCCTTTTGGACAGGGATTCCAGAGCTTTGGACAGATTGGGTAAGAAGGTATATACCTCTGCAACTCTTATTGGGGCATTGAATTGTCAGTTTCACATGCTGAAGTACCAGCAACACATTATGGAACTTATTAAACAAAGTGACAACCTTTTCAGGCTGTGCAGAAAATAAAGAATTGCAGGAGCTTATGCACTCTGCAAGCCAAGTCAGCAAGCATACTTTGCAATGTGGCTTTGAAGCCCTAGAAGCATCTTGCCGGGCAGCAGTCACTGACTCTCTACTGAGAAGACATACTTAGCTGAAGGAGCAGACCTTGTCAGATCATGTCAAATCAAAGTTACTAGACACTCCTTTGAATAAGGACTGTTGGTTTGGTACCAAAGCAGAAGAGGTTCTTAAAAATACAGAAGAAAATTTAAGTCTATGCAGACTGTTAAAGAATTCTTACAAGTGCAACCCCCTAGATTCAGTAGGCATTGCCCTTCCAAACACTGGTCCTTTCCAGCCCCCTACAGACCTTCTCAAACCAGACCCAGAGGAAACAGACCAACCAGACTACAGTCTCAGTGTATGCAGAGATCTAAGCAATGGAGTGCCCCCACCCCTAAAGCAGGGAGTGGTAAGCCACCTCCTTACGGAAAAAGCTCACAATGACTTCTTTACTCCACTCCCTAGCCTTGCCCAATTGCTTGTGGCCCTAGGAGGAAAACTTGCCCTTAATGCAAAAAAATGAATGTCCATCACTCGGGACCGGTGGGTCCTCAACATTTTATCCCAGGGGTACAAATTTTATTTCCATTCACTGCTAACCCCAAGAGGTTTCCAGACCTTCCTCCAAACCAGTGGGCAGAGGCTCAAAACCAAGTACTTTTCATGCTCAATATCAGAGCTATTCAGCCGGTTCCAGTAGAACAGAGGGGTCAAGGATTCTACTCCAGACTCTTCCTGGTACCCAGGAAAGAGGGCTCTTGGCGCCCAATCCTGGATCTTTAAATTCTCAACACCTTCGTGGTGGTACCAAAATTCAAAAAGTTTACCCTGCAACAGCTTCTCCCTGTGCTAGCCAAGGATGCCTGGTTAGTCCCCGTACACTTAAAAGAAGCCTATCTGCACATTTCCATAAGGGAGTCATGCAGGAAGTATCTACATTTCAGGGCAGTTCTCTGCACTTCCCTTTGGTTTATCTTCTGTGCCCAGAGTATTCACAAAGTGCCTGGCTCCAGCAATTGCATACTGCAGGCAGAGAAATATCCAAATTTACCCGCACTTGGACGACTGCGTGATTCAGGCAGACAGTCAAGAATTGCTGCTGCAGCACCTGACATTTGTGAAAAACCTTCTCACTTCCTTGGGGTACACCATCAACGAAAAGAAATAAAAACTGGTACCCAGTCAAAAGACTGTATTCCTGGGAGCAAGCATGGACACAACTTCCCAGATGGCATTCCTCATTTTAGAAAACAAAAGTCTGTCTGACAGACAACTTCAGACAAATGATCACCAGAATCCAGCTATCTGCAAGAAAAATAGTGTAAGCCCTAGGGTCTTGGCCTAATGTATACCTCTAATTCTGTATGCAAGACTTCATATAAGGAAACTTCAATGGTACTTATCGTTGGTGCCAACATTACTTTGGTGGGCAAAAGCATGCAACCACAACAAGGGACTGCCATTTACTCAACCCCACGCCGCCCAGACCGTAACCACAGACGCATCAGACTGCCTGGGGGGGCACATTGGACGGCAAATGTATTCAGGGCCATTGGAGCCCAAGTCAAATACATGTGCACATCAACGAAAAAAAGATGCTAGCTGTGCAGAATGCACTGACAGCTTTCAGATCCCTACTCTTTTCAGGACAACTGCAATTAAAAACAGACAACACCACAGTTATGTGGTACATCAACAAGCAGGGGGGAACCCATTCCTACCCACTCTGCAGGTTAGCCATGGCCCTGTGGAACACAGCCTTGGACATTGAAGTCCATCTGCAAGCTCAATTCCTGCCAGGCAAACAAAACTCACTGGCAGATGACTTAAGCAGAAATCTCCTAAACCCAGGAGCGGCAATTGGAGCCCAGCACCTTCAACCTTCTGATTCAGAAATGGGGGGCCGCAGAGGTGGATCTCTTTGCTTCCCCCTACAACCACCATCTCAGCTAATCCTGCACCAGGAATCCTGACAGCAGGGCCTGGAAAGTGGATGCCCTATCTTTTCAGTGGGTGAATCTGTCAATGTGTGCCTTAATCCCTCTGCCCCTTCTCTCATGAGTATTACTCAAATAAAACAAGACAGACCAAGGACAATTCTGATTGCCCTGGACTGGCCACGCCAGCACTGGTACCCACTCCTGCGCAGCCTGACACCGGTGCCACCCTGGCACATGCACCAGAACCCAACCCTGCTCTCTCAGCAGGAGGGACAGATCTTGCATCTACAACTGCAAACCCTAAATCTTGCAGCCTGGCTTATTCCTTGAATTCTCCCCCAGCAACCCTAAGCAAGCAGGTGCTGGATGTCATTCTTGAACCCAGAAGACCCAATACAAGAACATCTTATGGTGATAAGTGGAAAAGGTTCTGCTCATGTATTCCATCTAAAGGTCAGGACACAACACTGCCCTCCCTGCCTCTAATCCTGGATTACTTAAAAGATCTACTCCACAAAGGCCTATCATTTTCCTCCATTAAGATATATGCCTCCGCCATTTCTGCTCATTACAACAATGAGCCACCTCTCCTCTTCTTGCACCCTCTTATCAAACAGTTCCTTAGAGGGGCAAACCACTTAAGGCCACCAAGGAGAAGCGCCCACCCCTGCTTGGGACCTTAACTTTATACTGGAAAAGCTCACGCTTCCCCCCCTTTGAACCTGCTGCTTCAACAGAGTTAAAATTCCTCTCTTGGAAAACAGCCTTGCTTCTAGCCAACATTTCAGCTAGAAGAGTATCTGAACTACAAGCACGGATGGCTGTGGAACCCTTCATTATTTTCCATGCTGACAGGGTTTCCCTCAGGACTAACCCTTCCTTTATCCCTGAAGTGGTGTCCAGTCTGGCTCTCAACCAATCCATCCACCTGCCAACCTTCTTCCCTAATCCTCACAATAAAGGGGAAAGGATCCTGCACTCCTTGGACATGCACAGACAGGTCAGATTCTACCTTGATAGGGCTAAGCCCTTCAGAAAATCTGACCAGTTACTAGTCAGCTTTGCAACAGGGGCAGAGGGCAAGCCATTTCAAAACAAATTATTTCCAAATGGATAGCACACTGCATCCATTTCTGTTACAAGTACCATGGGAAACCAACCCCTCAGGGGGTCAGAATGCATTCCACTAGGGCAACATCTACCTCTACACATTTCTCACGGGAGTCCCTACCAGAGACATCCTGGAAGCTGCTACATGGAGTTCTGTACACACCTTCACCAAGCATTACCACCTGCCTATCTTTTCCAAATCCAGTACAGCAGTCCTTGTTTCCCTCCCTCCATCCCCCTTGTTTTCTCTCTCTCTTTCTCTCCTCTCTGTGGTTATTTATTTTTATTTATTAATTTATTTATTTTACATTTGTTAACCGGGCTAGTCTGGCTGGATATATTTCCATTTTCAGCAGAGGCCCGGGGAGAAAAGCTCCACAAAGACATAATAACTATTACATAAGATGCAAAAGAGAGCAGCATACAAAGTATTCTGTATCAGTACAATAATTATACAAAGAGTCAAACTTATAATAGGCACAAATAAACAGTTGTACAAAAGTGTACTTATGACTCTATTACTCACTCCTTCTGGGGTATTGGTATTTACTTTTTACTGGTGTTTTCCCCACCATAACTTAGCTCCCTATTTGGGGGGGCTCCTGACATTTGAGGCAAGAAAAACTTATGTAATGGCATCGGCTGCCTGTTTTTATACCCCCTGACGACCTGATGTCCGTCGTGGAGTGACAGCATCCAACGCAGAAATAGTATGTCTCTGGTATTTGGACCGACTGAGGGCTACCTACATGCAGATAACCCAAGTGTGAGGACTGCAACAGTGAATACACTCAAACATCTACAGTTATGGTAAGTGTACACAACTGTACGTTTCCTTGTGTACCTACCATTCTGTTTTTACCTAAAGTTGTTTTGGAGACTAATTTAATCAAACCATTAACGTGCCTGACTTCTTTCCTAACTTCACTAAGAAAGGAGAATATGTACTGCATTTATTGAATATTCACAGGCAATTGCATTTTTATCTGCACGGGTTGAAATAATTTAGAAAGGCAGATCAGTTTTGTCTCTTTTCTGGCCCTAGAAAGGGATGACCAGTATCCAAGATTACACTAGTGAGGTGGTTATCTGATTGCATTACCTTCATCTACAACAGACAAGGTGTAGATGTCCTTCAAGGATGCATCTGCAGTCCTAACAAATGGGTTGTCCTGCCTCAGGCAGCCCTTCGGTCGGCCGGATTCCAAAGTCTGGGTCTGGCCTCGGCTGATGTCGCACTTCACCCGACATCACTGCTGCTGTCGATTGGGAATAAAGGCATCAGCCGACGCCATTTTCCTCAGTCTTTCTTGCCGCGCGGTGCCCGAAGCAGAAGCTGTTCAAGTGCCGGTCGTTCAGATCCAGAGATTTCTACTACCGAAGACTTCTAAAAAGCTAAGTACCCCGTTGAGGACTCTTTCTTGCCTCAGCCGATGTCAGAAAAAGTAAATAATTGTTTAACTTGTGGGAAACAAATACCTCATAAGGATTTCCACTCTTACTGCCTACCTTGCTTAGGCCCAGACCACGACGTAGCAGCTTGTCTAGCCTGTGTTTCCTTCAACCGACGAACACTTAGACGTCGGAGTTTGGAGGAGTTTTTGGTCCCGCTTTTGCTTACAAAATGCCGCCGGAGACTCTGACTTCACAATTAGCTAAAAAGCGTAAGGAAAAGGACCGACACTCGCGGTCCGCGGTTTCGGCCGAAGCCACGGTTAAGCCAACCGCGAGTGTCTCTGTTTCGGCTGAAACTGAGTCTTCGGTTCTTCCTTCGGCCGAAAGCGTTCCTCCTGCAGCCGAGGCCTCACTCAGCATGGCTGAATCTGCTACTGAAATTTCTCCTGCTGTAGCAGGCACCCAGGAATTATCAGATACTATTCCATTAGTCATATCTATTCCTGCACATGGAGCTGCTAGGCCCCCTGCATCCATGTCTATCAAGGCCTTCC